>NC_032020.1:1444410-1469825 GCF_001865875.1 Lupinus angustifolius | reverse complement strand
GGTGAACCAGTATAAAAACTCCTTGTGTACTCTCTTCTCCTTATCTCTTTCATTTTATTTCCTATTATTTTTCTGCATATTATTCCGCTGCACTTTAACTTTGATTTTGCAGAAAAAGCGGCCATTATTTTAAGACAACTAATTCACCCCCCTCTTAGTTGCACTCTAATACTTAAAATATTTGGCTCCATTAATTGAAGACTTGAAGCAAATGTTGAAGACATTCATAAATGTATATGATGCATATAGGGAAGAAGGCTTCAACTTGAGGGCTTTGTTGTTTGGCACAATCAGTGATTTCTCTGCATATGGTAATCTGTCTAGATATAGTACAAAAAGACATTTTGCATGTCCTCTATGTGAAAACAATACTCATTCAATGAGGTTGGAACACTATAAGAAGAATGTCTTCCTTGGTCATCGTAGATTTTTGCCTTCAGATCATCACTATCGATAGTGGAGAAAAGCATTTGATGGAAACAATGAATAAGGTCGTGCTCCTTTGTCGTTGATAGGTGACGAATTATTTCAAAAGCTAAAGGGTTTGAATATTAACTTTGGAAAACCTTTTGCAAAAGAAATTGTCACAAGTGGGTAGAAGAAAATGTCAATCTTCTTCGAATTGCCATATTGGTTCATTATATGTAAGACATTTCCTCGATGTTATGCATATTGAAAAATGTGTTTGAAAGTCTCTTTGGTATCTTACTCAATATCTCTGGTAAGACCAAAGATGGCTTGAATGCAAGGTTGGACTTGGTTAGTATGGGAATAAGAAAGAAATTAGGGCCGATAATGAAGGGACAACGTATATTTCTACCTCCAGCAGCTTATACTTTGTCGAGGAAGGAGAAAATGGAATTTTGTAAATTTATTCATGGTGTTAAAGTTCGAGAAGGGTACTCTTCCAACATTCAGAACCTTCTATCAATGAAAGACCCCAAGTTAAAAGGTCATAAGTCTCATGATTGTCATGTACTTATGGAGCATTTCTTGCCTATTGGAATACAGTCAATTCTACCTAAAAAAGTTTGAGGAACCATAACGAGGAACCATAACTAGGTTATGCTTCTTCTTCAAGGCAATTTGTAGCAAAGTGATTGACCGTGAGAAATTACTTGCATTGCAAAGACAAATTATTTTGACTTTGTATGAGCTTGAAATGTATTTCCCACCTTCTTTTTTTTGATATAATGGTTCATCTAAGCATTCATCTTGTTCGAGAGACACAACCATGTGGCCATTCCTATATGAGATGGATGTACCACTTTGAACATTATATGAAGACATTAAAAGGGTATGTGAAGAACCGATCAAGACCAGAGGGTTGTATTGTCGAGCGAAATGTTATTGAAGAAGCTCTTGATTTTTGTACCAGATACCTTACCAATGGTGATTTCATGGGCATTCCAAAGCCTCGATATGCAAAAAAAAAAAAACATTTGGTGAAGGTATTAGTAGGACTGAAATATTGACTATAACAAGAACCGAATTGGAGCAAGCAGACTTATATATTCTACATAATGCCGACGAGGTTGAGCCATATGTTGAAACACACAAGGAGATGCTAAGGAAGTGTTACCCAATTAAGAATGAAAATAAGATTTCCAAAGAGCATAATGAGTGTTTCATAATGTGGCTAAAAAAAATCATATTTATAAGGAGTTGAATTTAAATGCACATATAGTTTCCGAAAGATTGAAATGGTTAGTCAATGGTCCAAACCTTCATGTCTTATCCTATACTGATTACCTAATTAATGAGTTCACATTTTATACAAAAAACAAGATGATCAAAGTAAAATGCAAAATAGTGGTGTGACTCTTGTTGCTCGAACTTTACACATGTCAAGTGCAAAAAATAGAAACTCAATATATGCGAACATATCATACTTTGGAGTGATTGAAAGTATATGGGAATTGGATTACACAATGTTTCGGATGTCGATCTTTTATTGTATGTTGACTGATAATAAGAATGGCTTCCGAGTTGACGAGTTAGGGTTCATGCAAGTGGATCTTAATAAGTCAGGATATAAATAACATACTAACTCCTGAATTTTTAAACTCACTTATAATCTCTAATATTCCCAATCATAAGATAAAGTTGAAAGTTGGAAGTCTTATAATGTTATTGAGGAATTTAGACTAATATGAATAAGTTTTCCAAAATGTCTAACAATAATTTTTATCCGTTGAGCGACGACCCTTCCACTCGACACCGTCGGATCACTACGGATGATGATTTATATACAAGAGATGATCACGAGGAAAGGCATTGGGTAAATCATTATATTCTTCCAAACAAGGATGACCCTACAAGACAAAAATAATCAAAGAAAAGGAAAAAGTAGATGCAAGTACTCTTTGTATAATTATAACTTAATTTTGATTGTTTGTAATTTGTATAATATTGTTTAATTTCTTTGTAATTTGTATAGTTTTTTTATTTGTAATTATGGACTCTGTCAAAATATAAATGACATGATATTCATTGCTTGTATTTTGTATTGTGTTAATGTTTAATAAAACAAACTTCTAGCCTGTATTAATGTGTCTGTGTTATTCAGAATTTATAAATGTCTGTGTTGTTGAGAATGTTTGTTCTGCTAAGAAATATATATACATGTATTAATTTATATAAATCAACAGTGAATTCTAGAGGAAGCCCTCGCATGCGATGTTGTAAAGGATAACTACAACAACGCTCTTTATAGAAAGCGTATTGTACATTATTAATACAATTGCGCTATGTGTGTGATGCGATGTTGTATTAAGGTATTGTTTGAGAAAATTTGTGAATAATACAATATCGCTTTTTTGTTATTGTGCTGTGAAATATATGAACTTCATTAGCGCAACAATAGGCGATGTTAATAAGACCTATAAAATGCGCTGTTTATGTAAGAATATGTGATAGCGCTTTGTGGACGATATGTTGTTGTATTGATCACTATATGACATTGCTTTTTGTGTGTTGTACTGTGGTATATAATCAATACAACAACGTTTGCAAAGTGATATCAATGCTGACCATATACTACTACGGTAAAAAAGAAGGCACCCGAAAGTGCTGTTATACATCTAAAATAAGCGTTGTTGAATGACAAGTATGACGTAGTGATTGTTGATATGACATCTTCAACAACGTTCACTCAAGAGAGCGATGTTGATATTACATCTTAAACAACGTGCACTCAAGAAAGTGTTGTTGATTTGACATCTTCAATAGTGCTCACTTAAGAGAGCGTTATTGATATGATATTTACAACAATGCTCATTTAAGCAACGTTTGATGCTTAAATGTCATATCCTATAACAAAACTCATTTCAGAAATTTAAGAAAGTGTTGTGACTATACCATATTCGACAACGCTCTCGCAATCTTGCACTGTTGAATTGATGTAAATTAATAACGCTTGTTTAAAGGTTTGATGTTAAACAACACTCATTGAAGTCATCACTAATTCTACAACGCTCCTTCACGTCTAGGTTGTTGAATTTATATCTGACTATTTAATTTAATGTATATTAAGGATTGAACTAATCATGTCCAAGAATACCAAAAGGTAACAATTACTGCAGTAAGTGCAAATAATAAAAATAGAGATTATGAAAAGACATACAAAGCTGGATTAGTTTCAGGGAAAGACATACAAAATCCAAAAGCATATCAATTTTAAGCGTCAGTTTTTCCAATTTTAACATAGTGTAGGTTGTGTTTTTTCAATATGATACCCATACATTATGGATATTAAGTTGGGAAATATATCTAACTTGTAAATAGTTAAAATGTTTCTTTGTGGTGAAAGATTCCATGTACATGATGATCAAAAGGTCAAGGTTTTTATTCATGGGAGCGAGATTTGTTGAAAGGGACAGTCATGAACCCCGAAAGGAATTAGTTCCTTACCCAAAAGGTGAGACGATACGCTTGCTAGTACCAAAAAAAGATTCCCTATATATATTTATATTTCGAATACAATGATGTATAATTAAAATCACATTGAAGTGCATAATATTTCTTGAAATTAAAACTTAAATGATTACTCATGCCTTTAGTTTCTCTCCATTAATTGGAAGTTACAATATCTAGAAATACACCAAAGAAAGGAGGATAAAACATATCTAATAAGGATTTTTAGGGATAAATATCGCTTTCCTAAAGTATTATTTGAGAATTCGGAATTTTTTTCCATTGTAATTGAAAGTGTGCATGTCAAGAGGAACACTTTGGAAAGCTCTCTTTATATGTCATGGTTTTGATGAGGACAACTTGTGCTAATAAGAGCTTGAAGATCACCAACAAATCAACATGCTTAAGTCTTTTGATTGGTACTAGGCTTAGACTAGAAACTAGTTTAAGTTGAGTCTAAGGCTTAGGTCACCTAATACATATCTCATATGCATAAATCTTTTAAATCATTTCATCCTTGAGATATGTCATTCATAATATGTTCATGCATCACATAAATACATGTATATGTGCATTCTAGGCATAAACTAAGTGTTAAACATGTATGAACTAAGTGCATAACGTATTTGAGACGTTAATCGATTAACCAAGGCTTTAATCGATTAACTGGGCTTCATAACTGATTCTTTATAAACTGCGTTTTCAGAATTGATCTCATAAGTTACATGTTGCATTTCTTAGAGAGTTAGAGCATTTTACGTGATATTTGTTGCATTTAGTTGTTAGTGCATTTGTGAGTTTAGAAAGGAGGACATCTTGAATAACGCTCACTTAAGAGAGCCTTATTATATGATATTTTAAACAATGCTCATTTAAGCAACGTTTGATGCTTAAATGTCGTATCCTATAACAACACTCATTTCAGAAATTTAAGAAAGTGTTGTTACTATATCATATTCGACAACGCTCTCGCAATCTTGCACTGTTGAATTGATGTAAATTAATAACGCTTGTTTAAAGGTGCGTTGTTAAACAACACTCATTGAAGCCATCACTAATTCTATAACACTCCTTCACGTCTAGGTTGTTGAATTTATATCTGCCTATTTAATTTAATGTATATTAAGGATTGAACTAATCTTGTCAAGAATACCAAAAGGTAATAATTACTGCAGCAAGTGCAAATAATAAAAATAGAGATTATGGAAAGAGCTGGAATAGTTTCAGGGAAAGACATACAAAATCCAAGAGCATATCAATTTTAAGCGTCACTTTTTCCAATTTTAACATAGTGTAGGTTGTGTTTTTTCAATATGATACCCATACATTATGGATATTAAGTTGGGAAATATATCTAACTTGTAAATAGTTAAAATGTTTTTATGTGGTGAAAGATTCCAATTACATGATGATCAAAAGGTCAAATGTTCTATTCATGTGAGTGACATTTGTTAAAAGGGACAGTCATGAACCCCGAAAGAAATTAGTTCCTTACCCAAAAGGTGAGACGATACGCTTGGTAGTAGCAAAAAAAGATTCCCTATATATATTTATATTTAGAATACAATGATGTATAATTAAAATCACATTGAAGTGCATAATGTTTCTTGAAATTAAAACTTAAATGATTACTCATGCCTTTAGTTTCTCTCCATTAATTGGAAGTTACAATATCTAGAAATACACCAAAGAAAGGAGGATAAAACATATCTAATAAGGATTTTTAGGGATAAATATCGCTTTCCTAAAGTATTATTTGAGAATTCGGAATCTTTTTCATTGTAATAACTTTAATGTTAGGAAAATTCATCCACCATATTATTTGCACCAACCTTGAAATTGATGGAAAGGTTGGTAGAAGCTTTGGGTAGTGACAACAAATTTTCAGCATCTTTCGTTAAAGTATTGCAGAATATGGTGACCTTCTTCATGATTGTGGCCTTTGCTATTAGGTACTTCACAAATTCCACTTCTAGTTTATTGCCTTTGAATGCCTTTATGTACACAAACTTAAGCTTTTGATGTACACAATAGCATAATTTTTGTCTCTTCCAAAACATTGACATGAGATATGGAAAATCATAGCATTAGAGCTACCAATAATTGGATTCTCGAAATCCTGTGAAGTAAAAGTATATGTTTTGCATCATACTTGGATAATAATGAATTTTCTTGAAATGTAAAAGATTGTAACAAAGGATAATGTTACTTACTGGTAGAGAAATTTCAAGAACTTGTAGATATGTACATAATTGTAAGACAAAAGAAAGATCCTTGGAATCTCTTATGTGATTCAGATCCAAATCCATAGACAAGGTTGATAAATTCTTAAAAGTGTTGCAGCTTGGATACACCTAGGAAATAGATGGGAGAAGGTTATCACAATAATATATATACTAAATGGAACACACCAAATCATACATAGGAACAAGTATCTGTTGTTTCAAAGTATATCCCGCACCAATCACAATGATACAAAAATATAAAAAATAATGAACCTTTAATTTTTTTAATTGATATGACATGCTTTCATTAATATAGACAAACTATGGGAAATGCTTTGAGACATTAAATATTTGTTCCATACACAGAAGCAATATAGACAAGAGAGGTAAGGAAGATTTTATGGTTCCACTATTAGTCAAGTTGGATGACAATGCAATATAAAAAAGGAGAGAAACATGCCTTAAGTAGAGGGCATGTAACAAAACAAAAATAAAGAATTACATAGCACCTCTAAAGAAAGAGCAATAAATGTAGCTAAAATTGTTTTTGTCAACAAAGTTCAATCCACCTTACATGAATCTTCTCCTATTGAACACTACAAATAATTCAAAGTCAGGCATGTCAACATATGTTTTATATTGGTGAAGCTCACAATAGAGTTTATAAGTGAAACCCAAATTATAAAATTTCCATGAAAGGAATCTTAAGGCTTAACTTTGGCTAATATATATACGGGGTTCGGTCAAACAAGTTTTTAAAACATTATATTAGAAGAATTTAAAATGTAAGATAAATTATCATAAAATTGGTATAGTCATAAAAATAAAGCTATTGAAAGGAACTTACCATTGAAGAGTGTTGAAGAATTTCACAGGCTTTCAAAATAGAGTGCCCTTTATCTACACCATGCATTTTACCAAATTTTGAGTAACAATAAGAACTGAAAGTTGTCAGGTTTGGTGTGTAGATACTAGCAGCATTTGTTGGACAAATTATAGAATCAAGCAACAAAACTTCAAGGTACTCACATGAAACTTTTAGCTCATCCACACATAGACATTCAGCTGCAAAACCTTAAGACTTTGGTTTATGATAATGAGTTTCTTGAATCTAGTAGACCCATTAAGCTTAATGTTTTCTAACACGACCCATTCTGCCAAATCCATAAATGAAGGTCGTTGAAAATATATTTGTATATTTATGTCCAACACTCAATTTGTCATTACTACAATTAAAGTAATTGTATTTATTTATTTTTATTATATTTGTTATTTAATTAAATTTATTATATGAATAAAAATAAAGATTTGTTATTATAATAGAGATTATAAGAAATGAGAGACATGTCTTTTATAATTTTTATTCTAAATTGTTTTTATTAAAGAATCATTGAGAATAGGACATCAATGACTTAGGTAGGTCAATATATATGTGATAGTATTTATTGGATAAATATTAATAGACATCCTTTATTAAGTTGCACATATAGATGACTCAATTGAGAATTTATGATAGTTAAGGTTACCTATAATTTTCAATAGGAAATCTTCAAGAACAAAATGAAATATTTTTCTTTGACCTAAGATTAACATAATAATTAACATGTTATTTATTATACTTTGATTTCGGAACATAATGTCTTAGGACATTATTTGAATGAATAATGTATATGATTAAATTTTTGTAGAATTAATGATTACTCAAGAAGAATTGATCAGCTTTTGGTAATGAGTTTGAGTTTTATAATAAAATAAGACTTTGGACAATGTATTATAATGAATAAGTAAATGAGTTTCTTTATGTCATTATGACAACTTATTAAAGTTTGACAATTGTACAATGTGCTTGATCATGTTGAGCGCAATGGGTGGCGTGCCCAATACAGAAAGACACACTCAATGCAAACTAATGTGTCCAAGAGTCACACCTAGCCATCTGGATCCCACGCTCTGTGCACAAGTGGTACGTTGAGCGTAGAAGCCGACACCATACAACTATTTAAAGGCTTCAAGATTGAACCAAAGACAAACAATATTACCATTTCAAATTGCAATCTTAATTTTGATAGGTTTTAGAGAGCTTAGCTCACATTGTTCATAGAAAGTAAGTATAAGCATCTTAAATGTTAATTTATGCTCAATTATGTGTAGTTCTTCCACTCCATGAGTGTATTATCCCTACCTTAGGTGTTAATTTATGCTCAATTGTGTATGCTATTTATGATGAAATGTGTGTGGTTCTATCACCCATGAAAGGCTAGAATCTTGGTAAGTCTTTGAGGATATGGTAAAAATATTTTTCTATACTTGTTTGCAACACTAAAAATATATTTTATACTCTTATTCATCGGTTAGGATTTAGGGATTACAAACTTTATTACATTCAATCTACTTCCAAAACATTTTTGAAATGTTCTCGAAAAGTTAAAAAGCCCTACTAGCAAAAGTTTTAAAGACAATTAAAAAAATCAATATTTACTTTAGATTTGATTAAGATACTTATTTGAATATGAGGACTTATTTTACAATAAATGAAACTTTTTTTAGTACTATCAAGAGTATCTCATCACCCTTTAGGTTAAGGAACTAATCTCATACGAGGTGTGTGACTGTCCCTCACAACAAGTGTCGCTCCTAGGAATGAAATCTTTGACTTTTTGATGATCTTGGGATCTAACAGTGCTTTACATCATAAGAGCACCACCTTATTGATATAACGAATGAAACCGTAGAAACATAAATATTAAATTGATCTAAATGTTATTTAGACTTTATGATTAGTAAGTACACTTCTCTTAAATCAAATCTATATATTAACTTTTATCACCTTGATTCCATCAATATCACGATTCTACTTCTCTGCTTTTTTTAAATAATCAAGAGGTACTATAAAATAGAATTAAAACATCAGGAAGAGTTATTCTATTATGTTGCACATAGTAATAGAAACACATCCAACTTGAGTTTGATCCTTTACGTATTTGATCCTAAGTAAGGATAAAATGTAAAGATTATGTTATGCAGTCAACAAAAAATATGAAACTTTGTTAAATCTCTATAATACAAATTGATCATTTGATAATGCTAATATTGGGTCGTTGCTTAAAATCAAAGCGTTGTATCATCGGTTATATTGTCAAAGGAGCAAAGACCACTCCAATGTTGCTTGAATTTAGTAAAAAATAAGCAAGGGTTCCAATGCTTATGTGAAAGGTACATGTAAAGAAACTACTTCGTCAGTCTAGGATATGAACATAAATATGATATATAGAGGCACAATGATTATAAGGTTGACCAATTTTATGTGCCTACAAGAAACTTAGTTTTTGGGGAAATGGTAACGTAATTAGAAGCTTCAAGTTTTTAGTTGTGGTACACTAGTAATTCCACATCGAGAAATGAGGTGTGTATGAGTAAATTAGGGTTGAAGGTTGAGTATAGATGCTCCTTCCTCTTTGTATATTGCAAATTGATACATGAATAGAGCTTGACGTACAATCCAAAATAGAGTTTTGGTTATCGATGTAAGGATTAAGATTAGTGAAGAGAGAAAAGGACAATATAGAGTCTGCAAAAATTAAATAATAAAAATTGTAGGCAAAGGAACGAAAGACATTCAACCAGAGGGCTTTGGAGGAGGGCTTCAAGAGGTATAGGAAGTGCTAACGATATAACAGAGGAGATGATTGATGAGTAACATATGTATAATAATGGTTTCACAAACTTTACCAAACATATATATGTATAATCCACCAATATTTTCTCTTTATTATGCTAGTAAGTGACATTAATTTGAGTTCAGTAACCCGCTCGATAGTTCGTAAACTTTCTTTGAGCCAAAGTCAAGCTGAAAACATATTTATCATTGAAAATGACTCAAAACTCAACTCAAGTCAATCCTAAACAAATAGAGTTGATCTTAACTCGACTCATTTTCACCTATAGAATATTAAAATCATATTGCATAATATTTCACCTAAGAGAAAACCGAAATTGTTATAAATATATTGTTCACATTCCAGTGACATTTAAGTTGAAGTGATAAATTTCTCCCTGAAGTTATTCATAACATGATAGAAGTGATAAATTTCTCCCTGGAGTTATTCATAACAGGATCTTACAATTATTGAAATAAACCAAACAAAGAAAGTAAGAAACATGTCTAATAAGGAATGTTAAAGGATAAACATCCCTTTCATAAAAAAAGTATCAATTCATAATATTAATTGCATTAACCTTGAAATTGATGGAAAGGTTGGTAGAAGTTTTGGGTAGTGACAACAAATTTTCAGCATCTTCCGTTAAGGTATTGCAGAATATGGTGACTTTCTTCATCATTGTGGCCTTTGCTATTAGGTACTTCACAAATTCCACTTCTAGTTCATTTCCTTTAAAGGCCTTTATGTACACAAACTTCAGCTTTTCATGTACACAATAGCACAGTTCTTGTTTCTCCCAAAACATTGAGATGGGATATGGAAAATCATAGTCATTAGAACTACCAATAATTGTATTCTCAAAATCCTGTGAAGCAAAAGTATATATTATGCATCATATATGCTTGGATAATAATGAAATTTATTCAAATGTAAAAGATTAATATAAGGATTGTAACTAAAGGATAATATCACATACTGGTAGAGAAATTTCAAGAACTTGTAGAGAAGTACATAACTGAAGCACGGAATAAAGATCTTGTGCATCTCTTATGTGGTTCAAGTCCAAATCCATTGACAAGGTTGATAAATTTTTAAAAATAATGTTGCTTGAATATACCTAGGAAATAGATAAGAAAAGGTTAGAACAATAATATATATACTAAATGAAATATACAATCATACATAGAAGTAGTGATTTAAAGATCAATTGGACAAGATAGTCAAGGATGATTCATGGTTCCACCATTGGAGAAGTTGAATGACATAAGGAAGGAGCATATCACAAACAACAATATGGAGTTACATATCACCCACTTTAGAAAGAACAATAACATGAATGTAGCCCAATAAATAACAAAGTTCAATCCATATAATTGGGTCTTCTCCTATTAAGCGCTGCTTGAATTAAGTTTTGGACGAGAATGAACGGAAATGGAAGGCTTCAGAACATTAAAATACACTTGTGAGATAACTCTATAGCCTTCCATTTCCTTCTGAAAACTTAACTCAAACGTACCCTTAGATAATTCAAAGTCATCTCAAATTAATTATTGGAGAAGCTCAAATAAAATTTATAAATGAAACCCATATTATACCGTTTTCAACAAATGGTTGTTTAAATGAGGTTTAAAAGCGGGTTAACCATGGCTACTATATATAGGTTTGGTCAAACAAGTTTCTAAAACATTATATTAGAAGAGTAAAAGATTCAGATATATTATAATGTAATTGATGTAGTCAATAAAACAAAACTATTCAAAAGAACTTACCATTGCAGAATGTGCAAGAATTTCATAGCCTTTCACAATAGCGTACCCTTCTTTTACAGCATGCATGTTTCCAAACAATGAGTAATAATAAGAACTGAAAGTTTTCAGGTTTGGTGTATAGATGCTTGCAGCATTTGTTGGACAAGTTATAGAGTCAAGCAACAAAAGTTCAAGATTCTCACATGAAACTTTTAGCTCATCGACACACAGACCTTGGAGCTTCAAAACTTTAAGACTTTCTTTCATGATAATGAGTTTGTTGAATCCATTAGACTCATTAAGAGTAAAGTTCTCCAACACCACACAATTATTCAGAATATCATTGATGGTCCCATCATCCAAGTTGATCTTCTTCAACTTTAGGGTTTTGAGGTTTTTGCAGCCAACAAATGCATTTGAACAATTAATGTTGTAGTTAATCATTTCAAGTGAAACTAGTCTTTGAAATATCCCATTTGAGAATTTGATTTTAGGAATATTATATTTGAATAGGTAACACTCTCCCATTTCTCCATTATCAGGCTCACACTCAAGGCTTAGATTTTGAACTCCTTTCTTAGTTTTAAGCACACACTCCACCCAAGATTGAACTTCCCCAAATAAAATAGTCTCCCATAAGTGCAAAATGCGGAAACTAAGTAAGTCACCAGAATGACGAAACATGATTCTATGTATAAGAGGAGAATGCCAAGAAGTTCCTTTTGTAACATCTTTGGTTCGTCCATATTTTCTTGAAAGTAGAAGTTGTGATAAAGGCTTTATAAATTTATTCTCATCAAATTCTATGTGTGTAACATTTCTCCAAAGATCTTTCCATTTCTTTGAAAGGATACCACTTCTTATAGCTTCATCAAGTGGAAGAAAAGTGAGGATATGACTCAATACATCTTTAGGTACCTTTTCGGTGAAATCTAGCATTTCATCATTTCCCGTTTCCAACTCCACCTTTGATCTCTTTTCTAATCTACTTTTTGGGTTTAACATCAATGAAGCAATTTTGGGATTCGACATTTGAGACAATACAATGAGTGAAAAATGTGAAAACGAGAGAGGAAAGTGGTGTTAGGATTGTTCATCTATATATGCATGAAAGACTTGTGTTAGCTTGTAATAAAATTTCACAAAATATCTTCATTCTTTTCTTGTTTATTAAAATTTTAAAAAAATTCTAGGTTTATTAAATTTCCTAATAATAATATGGAATTGTGATAATGAAAATTGACCCAGACAATGAATGTGGGTTGAGATTTCTTACCAAAACCGAATTAATGTTATATTCGATATATGGTAAATGTTTACAACTCATAACTTTGTTTCTATATTGCTACAATACAAATTTGTAAAGATTTCATAAAAGGTATTATGTATTATAATTATTTAATATATATGTACATCCTTAGGATCTATTTGGTTTAAGAGGAGAAAGTGGGTAGAGAGAAAAAGATAAGAAAGAAAGAGATAAGATTATAACAAGTAGAGTGTTTTTTCTTATTGTTTGGTAGAAGAGAAAGATAAAAGAAAAAGATAATAAATTTGTGTTTTCTTCTATCTTTCATTTTTAGTTACCATTGACTCTTAAATGAGAAAAGACAAATAAGTTGTTGATGATGCACTGACTCAATATGAATTTTTATACTTCCTATGCATAGATATTACACTATAAAATTAATATATTTAAATATTATGATATATATAATTTTAATTTTTAATTACTAACCAATAATTTATAACAATGATTATTATGAATTAAGTAGAAAAGAATATGTAAAATTTGGTTATCAATTTTTAGGGGATATTATTGATATTTTGCATTAAATTACTCTTTTCTCTCATTTTCTTCTCTTAAGTGGAGAGAAAGAATTTTTGTCGGACACATACACTTTTTATCTCTCCGTTCTTTTTCTCTTCTCATCCAAAGAGGAGATACTCCTCACCTCTCTTTAAATTCTCTCTCCCTCTTCTCTCTTTAAATTCTCTCTCCATCTTCTCCCTCTTCCCTAAATCCACCCTACCAAACAAAAGGTAAAAGTTTTTCATGCTACTAAGATATGATCTACCATTGATATATTAATCATTATGAACTCTTAAAGTAAAAATTAGTACACATGAATAATGGCTAATTTGCTGATAGTATAAAAATTTATACTAAAAGTGGATAAATATTAAAATCATTTTTTTGGAACTACAAAGGATATCCTTACACCTATTTGGGTAATGAACTAATCCCTTTCTGGGTTTATGATTGTCCCTCCCAACAAGTACTGCTCATAAGAATCGAACCATTAGCCTTTTAATAATTCTGGAATCCACAGGACTTTACACCACTATATGAACACCTAGTTGATAATATTAAAATCATTTAATTTTACCAAAGCTATTCATCATATATACCTTTGGCGCAAAGAAAGGTAGATTGTTTGATTTTTATGAAGTTGCTAGACAAATCGGGTGGTATAAATGTATTTCTACAAACTTTCTCTTAGCAAGACAACACATTTGTTGTTTATTAAGTTAAAAATTAATGTTGTTTATAAACAATTGATATGATTCAGTGTATTGACAATTTTGTATATATTTATATATAGAAAATATATTTAAAAATTGTAAATCACAATAGATTGGACATTTTCCTAAACTTAAAATAATTAAAATAATTTTTGGTCAATAAAGTTTTTAAAATTTGAAAAAAAAATTTGTAGATAAGTTTTAACATGTTTGTGTTTACTTGATTTTACCCTTGAGCCATCAATAATACTTTTTCATAAAAACCGGCTAAAACAAATACTTTAACATTATTACTTTTTATTTAAAGTGTGGCTAAAGCAAATACTTTAACATTATTACTATTCATTTAAAGTGTTTGTCTCATTTTATATTTAACCTTATGTGTCTACTTTGTTCATTAATTTGTTATACAATTATTATAGATCAACAATTATCATTCTTCAAGATATTGGAAAAATAAACATTATGGATCGAAAGAATGTCTTTTCCAACTACTTTAATTACGTTCACTAATATTTTAGCTAAATAAATGTCAGTTAAATAAATTGTTTTATCGAAAATTAACTTGTTTCAGCAATTCTTGTACTTCAGTTTTCCATGTCCTCTACGTCATTGGTTAATCATAATTTAAAATTGAACAGTGGATATGAGTACCACTTGTTCTCCTAATATTTTATCTCTTGATTAATAAAGTTTTCATTGCTGATCAAAAAAAAAATTTAAAATTGAAATTGTTCATTAAGGACATATGACTTTCCGAATAAAAAACTTAGTCAAAAATAAGTCAATTGAGATACTTCAACTATGTAATTGTTCTAATAAGAAAACTATTATTAGAACAATGTCTCTGTTGTGTAGTAATTAAAAATGGTCAATTAATAATAAATCTAACTATCCATAGAAAGATAGTAGGTTGAATAAGTTAATATTACTTTTATTTCTTATTTATTTATTTATGTTACTGTTTAGTTTGAACATTATATATACCTCTACTAAAATATCACTCGCAAATTCTCAATTATGCATATCACTCGCAAAGACAATTATATATTTTTTATACATTTAAAACATGGTCTACCATCAAGTGATACATTTTTGGAGATTGATTATTCTATAAATAAAATTTGTGATAATCTTCTTTATTGTTTTTCAACAATATTGTTAGTATAAAAATATGTATATCTAACATGGCCTAAACACGCCCCAAATAATATCATTATTTCTTGCTACCCCCTTTAGCCTGAATAATGTTATTGCAACCATAAGCTAGATAAAAATATATTATCTAGTCCAAGTTCTAATGCGCTATGAGAGCTAAATGTTATAATCGTAAGCAAGTTGGGGAGAAAGAGAAATTGATATATGGGAAAACAGTGGGAAAGGAGGTGGATTGACCACCATTCATCTTATAAAGCAAAAAGAATTACCAAACAAAAAAGTCTACAAATAAAGTATGAGTGGTGGAGAAAAGTAAAGAAAAAGGAAAACAAAGTAGCTTGTAACTCAAGTAGTACATAAAAAGTTCCAATATGCTCACTTAGACAAGAAGAACCTATTTTGTATTTAGAAAAACTAAGTCTCTTGTGGCCATGCCACATTATAACCCTTGAAAGACTTAGTAATTTATATCATCTATCATTATTAAGTAATCTTGATATAATACCAAAACTTACTTGTTGTTTAATTATTGTATGTGTGTGAGAGATATAGACCTATAGACTACAAACACTATTGAGAGTTCACACTTTCTGACTTATTGACATATGAATTGTTCAAGTAAAGTTCACAATTGAGTACATAGCTATGAATGACTTATATGAATTAGATACTAGGATTATTCTCAAAAGAATTAGTACACTTGCTTACTTATGTGATTGACATGTTTCTCATTGCATACTATGAAACTTAATGAGTAAGTCCTTCTTGAAAAACCCTATCATGTCTTTTTTGAAAAAACTCAGCTTGAATCTTGTTTGGGGAAAAACCCAGGTTTTAAGTTGGGAATAGTTTGTAATTGCCAATTTGATGTGATATTTTACACTAAATTTATGACACTTTAACACTTTGACCAACTCAAATTATTAAATACATACTTATATTTGATTAAAATGTGTTTGATTAGCTAAATTTTATCCCTAAGTGGTTTTGTAGCTTAATCCGGAAGAAAGAGCAAAAAATTATAAGTTTATGGGAAAATCTCGTTCAAGCTTAGCGTCAAGATCACACTCACCAAAAAATACAGCATCTGATAAATGCACTCATTGCCAAATCCAAGCTCAGCGGAAGAAGAGCCAGGCTGATTGCACATCAAGCGTTGAACATCTAAATTAAAAGAATTCGATCAAAACTCTTTGTCTCAGACACACTCAACGTGCCTTATCTTGTTGAGTGCAATGGGTGGTGTGTCCAACGCAAAAAGTCACGCTCAATGCAAACTAGTGTGTCCAAGAGTCACACCTAGCCATCTTGATCCCATGCTCCGTACACAAGTGGTACGCTGAGCGTAGAAGCCAACACCATACAACTATTTAAAGGCTTCAAAATCGAACCATTGACACACATTATTACCATTTCGAATTGTAATCTTTATTTTGATAGGTTTTAGAGAGCTTAGCTCACTTAGTTCATAGAAACTAAGTGCAAGCACCTTAGGTGTTAATTTATGCTCAATTATGTGTATTTTTACCACTCCATGAGTGTATTATCCCAACCTTAGGAGTTAATTTATGCTCAATTGTGTGTGTTAATTTATGCTCAAATGTGTGTGGTTCTATCACCCCATGAAATTCTATAATCTTGATAAGTCTTTGAGGATATGATAAAAATATTTTTCTCTACTTGTTTGTGACACTCAATATATTTTACACTCCTATTTGTCGGTTAGGATTTAGGGATTACAAACTTTATTACAGTGAATCTACTTCTATAACATTTTTGAAATGTCTCCTAAAGTTAAAAAGCCCTACTAGCAAAAGTTTAAAAAACTTAATCAAAAAAATTTTATATTTACTTTAGATTTAATTAAGATACTTATTTGAATATGAGGACCTATATTACAACGAACAAAACTTTTTTTAGTACTACCAAGAGTATATCCTCACCCTTTTGGATAAGGAACTAATCTCTTACGAGGTGTGTGACTGTTCCTTCCAACAAGTGTCACGCCCAGGAATAAAATCTTTGACCTTTTGATGATCTTAGGATGTACCAAGGTGTTACATCACAAGACCAAGATCTTATTGATACAATGAATGAAACCATAGAAACGGAAATATTAACTTGATCTAAATGTTATTTAAACTTTATGATTAGTAAGTACACTTCTCATAAATCTGATACATATATTAACTTTTATAACCTTGATTCCATTAATATCATGATTGTACTTCTCATTTTTTTTTAAAATAATCAAGAGGTACTACAAAATAGAATTGAAACATCATGAAGAGTTATTCTATTATGTTGCATATAGTAGTAGGAAAACATCCAACTTGTGTTTGATCCTTTACGTAGTTGATGCGAAGTCACGATAAAATGTAGAGATTATGTTACATAGTCTAAAAAAAGTATAAAACTTTGTGAAATATCTATAATATAAATCAGTCATTTGATAATATTAATACTAGGTCATTGATTAAAAGCAAAGCATTGTATCGTTGGTTATAGTGTCAAAGGAGCAAAGACCACTCCAATATCGTTTGAATTTAGTAAATAATAAGCAAGGGTTACAATGCTTATGTTAAACGTACATGTAAAGAAACTATTTTATCAGTCTAAGATATGAACATAAATATGAAATATAGACACTCTCACATGTAAATCAATGTAAATAGTAGACACAGTGATTATGAGGTTTACCAATTTTATGTGCCCACAAGGAACTTAGTTGTTGGGGAAATGGTAACAGAATTAGAAGCTTCAAGTTTTAAGTGGTGGTACACTAGTAATACAAGATCGAGAAATGAGGTGTGTATGACTGTAAATTAGGGTTGAGTATAGATGCTCCTTCCTCTTTGTATACTACAAATTCATACATTAATAGAGCTTGACGTACAATCCAAAATAGAGTTTTGGTTATCGATGTAAGGATTAAAATTAGTGTAGAGAGAAAAAGGACAATCTAGAGTTCTAAGAATTAAATAATATAAATTGAAGGGAAAGGAAGGTAAGAGATTCAATCAGAGGGCATTGGAGGAGGGCTTCAAGAGGTATAGGAAGTGTTGAGGATATGAGAAGAGATGATTGATGAAGGACATGTGCATAATAAGGGTTTCACAAACTTTATCAAACATGTACATGTATAACCCACCAATATTTTCTCTATATTATGCTAGTGAGCAATATACATTTGAGCTCAGTAACCCGCTCGAAAGTTCGTAAACTTTAATTGAGCCAAAGTCGAACTGAAAACATAATTCAACGTTGAACATAGCTCAAAACTCGACTCAAGTCGATCCTAAACAAATCGAGTTGATCTTAACTCGACTCATTTTCACCTCTAGAATATTAAAATCACATTGCATAATATTTCACCAAAGAGAAAACCCAAATTATTATAAATATATTGTTCACATTTCAGTGGCATTTAAATTGAAGCGATAAATTTCTTCCTGAAGTTATTCATATCAAGTTTCTCTCCATCAGTAAGAGCTTAAAATTATTGAAATAAACCAAACAAAGAAAGTAAGAAACATGTCTAATAAGGAATGTTAAAGGATAAACATCCCTTTCATAAAAAAAGTATCAATTCATAATATTAATTGCATTAACCTTGAAATTGATGGAAAGGTTGGTAGAAGTTTTGGGTAGTGACAACAAATTTTCAGCATCTTCCGTTAAGGTATTGCAGAATATGGTGACTTTCTTCATCATTGTGGCCTTTGCTATTAGGTACTTCACAAATTCCACTTCTAGTTCATTTCCTTTAAAGGCCTTTATGTACACAAACTTCAGCTTTTCATGTACACAATAGCACAGTTCTTGTTTCTCCCAAAACATTGAGATGGGATATGGAAAATCATAGTCATTAGAACTACCAATAATTGTATTCTCAAAATCCTGTGAAGCAAAAGTATATATTATGCATCATATATGCTTGGATAATAATGAAATTTATTCAAATGTAAAAGATTAATATAAGGATTGTAACTAAAGGATAATATCACATATTGGTAGAGAAATTTCAAGAAGTTGTAGAGAAGTACATAATTGAAGCACAAAATAAAGATCTTGTGCATCTCTTATGTGGTTCAAGTCCAAATCCATTGACAAGGTTGATAAATTTTTAAAAATAATGTTGCTTGAATATACCTAGGAAATAGATAAAAAAAGGTTAGAATAATAATATATATACTAAATGATATATACAATCATACATAGAAGTAGTGATTTAACGATCAATTAGACAAGATAGTCAAGGATGATTCATTGTTCCACCATTGGAGAAGTTGAATGACAATATAAATAAAGAGGGAATTTTACCATAAGGAAGGAGCATATCACAAACAACAATATGGAGTTACATATCACCCACTTTAGAAAGAACAATAACATGAATGTAGCCCAATAAATAACAAAGTTCAATCCATATAATTGGGTCTTCTCCTATTAAGCGCTGCTTGAATTAAGTTTTGGACGAGAATGAACGGAAATGGAAGGCTTCAGAACATTAAAATACACTTGTGAGATAACTCTATAGCCTTCCATTTCCTTCTGAAAACTTAACTCAAACGTACCCTTAGATAATTCAAAGTCATCTCAAATTAATTATTGGAGAAGCTCAAATAAAATTTATAAATGAAACCCATATTATACCGTTTTCAAGAAATGGTTGTTTAAATGAGGTTGAAAAGCGGGTCAACCATGACTACTATATATAGGTTTGGTCAAACATGTTTCTAAAACATTATATTAGAAGAATAAAAGATTAAGATATATTATAATGTAATTGATGTAGTCAATAAAACAAAACTATTCAAAAGAACTTACCATTGCAGAATGTGCAAGAATTTCATAGCCTTTCACAATAGCGTACCCTTCTTTTGCAGCATGCATGTTTCCAAACAATGAGTAATAATAAGAACTGAAAGTTTTCAGGTTTGGTGTATAGATGCTTGCAGCATTTGTTGGACAAGTTATAGAGTCAAGCAACAAAAGTTCAAGATTCTCACATGAAACTTTTAGCTCATCCACACACAGACCTTGGAGCTTCAAAACTTTAAGACTTTCTTTCATGATAATGAGTTTGTTGAATCCATTAGACTCATTAAGAGTAAAGTTCTCCAACACCACACAATTATTCAGAATATCATTGATGGTCCCATCATCCAAGTTGATCTTCTTCAACTTTAGGGTTTTGAGGTTTTTGCAGCCAACAAATGCATTTGAACAATTAATGTCGTAATTAATCATTTCAAGTGAACCTAGTCTTTGAAATATCCCATTTGAGAAATTGAGTTTAGGAATATTATATTGGAATAGGAAACGCTCTCCCATTTCCCCATTATCAGGCTCACACTCAAGGCTTAGATTCTGAACCCCTTTCTTAGTTATAAGCACATACTTCACCCAAGATTGAACTTCCCTAAATAAAATAGTCTCACATGAGTGCAAAATGCGGAAACTAAGTAAGTCACCATAATGACGAAACATGATTCTATGTAGAAGAAGAGCATACCAACAAGTTCCTTTTGTAACATCTTTGGTTCTTCCAGATTTTCTTGAAAGTAGAAGTTGTAATAAAGGCTTTATCAATTTCTTCTCATCAAATTCTATGTGTGTAACATTTCTCCAAAGATCTTTCCATTTCTTTGAAAGGATACCACTTCTTATAGCTTCATCAAGTGGAAGAAAAGTGAGGATATGAATCAATACATCTTTAGGTACCTTTTCAGTGAAATCTGGCATTTCATCATTTCTCGTTTCAAACTCCACCTTTGATCTCTTTTCTAATCTACTTTTTGGGTTGAACATCAATGAAGAAATTTTGGGATTCGACATTTGAGATAATAAAATGAGTGAAAATGTGAAAATGAGATAGAAAAGTGGTGTTAGGGTTGTTCATCTATATATGCATGAAAGACACGTGTCAGCTTGTAATAAAATTTCACAAAATATCTTTATTCTTTTCGTGTTGATTAAAATTTAAAAAAAATTGTAAGTTTATTAAATTTCCTAATAATAATATGGAATTGTGATAATGAAAATTGACCCAGACAATGAATGTGGGTTGAGATTTCTTACCAAAACCGAATTAATGTTATATTCGATATATGGTAAATGTTTACAACTCATAACTTTGTTTCTATATTGCTACAATACAAATTTGTAAAGATTGCATAAAATTATATTTTGTATTATAAGAAAGAAAGAGATAAGATTATAACATGTAGAGTGTATTTTCTTATTGTTGGGTAGAAGAGAAAGATAAAAGAAAAAGATAATAAATTTGTGTTTTCTTCTATCTTTCATTTTAGTCAACATTGACTCTTAAATGAAAAAAGACAAATAAGTTGTTGATGATGCAGTGACTCAGTATGAATTTTTATACTTTTAATGCATTGATATTACACTATAAAATTAATATATTGAAATATTATGATATATATAATTTTTATTTTTAATTACCAACCAATAATTTATTACAATGATTATTATGAATTAAGTAGAAAAGAATATGTAAAATTTGGTTATAGAGGATATTATTGATATTTTGCATTAAATTACTCTTTTCTCTCAGTTTTTTCTCTTTAAGTGGAGAGAAAGAATTTTTGTGGGACTCATACACTTTTTATCTCTCCTTTCTTTTAATCTTCTCATCCAAAGACGAGAGATTCCTCATCTCTCTTTAAATTCTCTCTCCCTCTTCTCTCTCTTCCCTAAATCCACCCTACCAAACAAAGGGTAAAAGTTTTTCATGCTACTAAGATATGATCTCCCATTGATATATTAATCATTATGAACTCTTAAAGTAAAAATTAGTACACATGAATAATGGATAATTTACTGATAGTATAAAAATTTAGACTAAAAGTGGATAAATATTAAAATCATTTTTTTGGAACTAGAAAGGGTATCCCTACACCTTTTTGGGTAATGAACTAATCCCTTTCAGGGTTTATGATTGCCCCTCTCAACAAGTGTTGCTCATAAGAATCAAATCATTAACCTTTTAGTAATCCAGGAATCCACAGTAAATATTAAAATCATTTTTTTGGAACTACAAAGGGTATCCCTACACCTTTTTGGGTAATGAACTAATCCCTTTCGGGGTTTATGATTGCCCCTCTCAACAAGTGTTGCTCATAAGAATCAAATCATTAACCTTTTAGTAATCCTGGAATCCACAAGACCTTACACCACTATATCAACACCTAGTTAATAATATTAAAATCATTTAATTTTACCAAAGCTATTCATCATATATACCTTTGGCGCAAAGAAAGGTAGATTGTTTGATTTTTATGAAGTTGCTAGACAAATCGGGTGGTATAAATGTATTTCTACAAACTTTCTCTTAGCAAGACAACACATTTGTTGTTTATTAAGTTAAAAATTAATGTTGTTTATAAACAATTGATATGATTCAGTGTATTGACAATTTTGTATATATTTATATATAGAAAATATATTTAAAAATTGTAAATCACAATAGATTGGACATTTTCCTAAACTTAAAATAATTAAAATAATTTTTAGTCAAGAAATTTTTTAAAATTTAAAAAAAAAATAAGAGATAAGTTTTAACATGTTTGTGTTTACTTGAGTTTACCCTGTAGTCATCAATAATAATTTTTCATAAAAACCGGCTAAAACAAGTACTTTAACATTATTACTTTTTATTTAAAGTGTGGCTAAAGAAAATACTTTAACATTATTACTATTCATTTAAAGTGTTTGTCGCATTTTATATTTAACCTTATGTGTATACATTGTTCATTAATTTGTTATATAATTGTTATAGATCAACAATCGTCATTCTTCATGATATTGGAAAAATAAACATAATAGATTCAAAGAATGTCTTTTTCCAACTACTTTAATTAAGTTCACTAATCTTTTAGCTAAATAATAATTTAGCTAAATAAATGTCAGTTAAATAAATTGTTTTATCGATAATTAACTTGTTTCAGCAATCCTTGTACTTCAGTTTTCCATGTCCTCTACGTCATTGGCTAATCATAATTTAAAAGTTGAAATTGTTCATTTATGACATATGACTTTCCGAATGAAAAACTTAGTCAAATATAAGTCAATTGAGATACTTCAACTATGTAATTGTTCTAATAAGAAAACTATTATTAAAACAATGTCTCTGGTGTGTATTAATTACAAATGGTCAATTAATAATAAATCAAACAATCCATAGAAAGATAGTAGGTTGAATAAGTTGATATTATTTTTCTTTCTTATTTATTTATTTATGTTAATGTTTAGTTTTCATATTATATATACCTCTACTACAATATCACTTGCAAATTCTCAATTATGCATATCACTCGCAAAGACAATTATATATTTTTTATACATCTAAAACGTGGTCTACCATCAAGTGATACATTTTTTGAGTTTGATTATTCTATAAATAAAATTTGTTAATGTTTCTTTATTGTTTTTCAACAATATTGTTAGTATAAAAATATGTATATCTAACATGGCCTAAACACGCCCCAAATAATATCATTATTTCTTGCTACCCCCGTTGAGCCTCAATAATTTTATTGCAACTGTAAGCTAGATTAAAATATATTATCTAGTCCTTGTTCTAGTGCGCTAAGAGAGCTAAATGTTATAATCGTAAGCAAGTTAGGGAGAAAAAGAAATTGGTATATGGGAAAACAGTGGGAAAGGAGGTGGATTGACCACCATTCATCTTATAAAGCAAAAAGAATTACCCAACAAAAGAGTTTACAAATAAAGTATGAGTGGTGGAGAAAAGTAAAGAAAAAGGAAAACAAAGTAGCTTGTAACTCAAGTAGTACATAAAAAGTTCCAATATGCTCACTTAGACAAGAAGAACCTATTTTGTATTTAGAAAAACTAAGTCTCTTGTGGCCATGCCACATTATAACCCTTGAAAGACTTAGTAATCTATATCATCTATCATTATTGATTAATCTTGATATAATACCAAAACTTACTTGTTGTTTAATTATTGTATGTGTGTGAGAGATATAGACCTATAGACTACAAACACTATTGAGAGTTCACACTTCCTGACTTATTGACATATGAATTATTCAAGTAATGAAGTTCACAATTGAGTACATAGCTAGGAATGACTTGTATGAATTAGATACTATACTTGGATTGTTCTCAAAAAAATTAGTACACTTGCTTACTTATGTGATTGACATGTTCCTCATTGCATACTATGAAACTTAATGAGTAAGTCCTTCTTGAAAAACCCTATCATCTCTTTTTTGAAAAAACTCAACTTGACTTTTGTTTGGGGAAAAACCCACGTTTTAAGTTCGGGATAGTTAGTAATTGCCAATTTGATGTGATATTTTACACTAAATTTATGACATTTTGACCAACTCAAATTATTAAATATGTACTTATATTTGATTAAAACGTGTTTGATTAGCTAAATATTATCCCTAAGTGGTTTTATAGCTTAATCCGGAAGAAATAGCAAAAAATTATAAGTTTCTGGGAAAATCTCGTTTAAGCTTAGCGTCAAGATCACGCTCACCGAAAAATACAGCATCTGATAGATGCACTCATTGCCAAATCCATGCTCAGCGGAAGAAGAGCCATGCTCATTGCACATCAAGTGTTGAGCATCTAAATTAAAAGAATTCGATCAAAACTCTTTGTCTCAGATACACTCAACGTGCATGATCATGTAGAGTGCAATGGGTGGTGTGTCCAACGCAGAAAGTCCCGCTCAATGCTAACTAGTGTGTCCAAGAGTCACACCTAGCCATCTTGATCCCACGCTCAGTGCACAAGTGGTACGCTGAGCATAGAAGCCTACACAATACAACTATTTAAAGGCTTCAAAATCAAACCATTGACACACATTATTACCATTTCGAATTGTAATCTTTATTTTGATAGGTTTTAGAGAGCTTAGCTCACTTAGTTCATAGAAACTAAGTGCAAGCACCTTAGGTGTTAATTTATGCTCAATTATGTGTATTTTTACCACTCCATGAGTGTATTATTCCTACCTTAGGAGTTAATTTATGCTCAATAGTGTGTGTTAATTTATGCTCAAATGTGTGTGGTTCTATCACCCCATGAAATTCTATAATCTTGATAAGTCTTTGAGGATATGATAAAAATATTTTTCTCTACTTGTTTGTGACACTCAATATATTTTACACTCCTATTTG
>NC_032020.1:1410476-1444310 GCF_001865875.1 Lupinus angustifolius | reverse complement strand
ATGAACATGACTCTACTTGAGAGAGTTCGTTGTATGCTCTCAAATGCTGGGTTATGGCATCGGCGTGAATTTTGGGCTGAAGCAGCATCTACTGCTTGTTACCTGGTTAATCGCTCTCCACATTCAGCACTTGATTTCAAAATCCTAGAAGAAATTTGGTCAGGTAATCCTGTTGATTATTCTAACTTAAGAATCTTTGGATGTCCTGCTTATGCACATGTTAATGATGGTAAATTAGCTCCAAGAGCTGTTGAGTGCATATTTCTTGGTTATGCATCTGAGTCTAAAGGATATCGCTTATGGTATTATGATGCAAAGTCACGGAAATTAATTCTTAGTAGAGATGTGACTTTTAATGAGGATGCATTTTTATCTTCTGGAAAACAATCTATTGTGTCTTCTTCTACTAGTACAGGTAATCTGCAGGGTACTAGCGAGAAGGTGGAGTTGATAGTGAAACCTATAGTTCCTAATGTTGATGTTCCATCTTCCTCTACAAATCAATCTAGCATTGATGATCATTATGTTGATTGTGATGACAGTACAACTTCTCCTATTCATCAGCAAGAAGATGATTATTGTATTGCTCGAGATAGAACCAGAAGACTAATTAAAAGGCCAGCTAGATACACTGATGGTGATAATTTAATTGCTTATGCATTGTCAGTTGCACAAGAGGTAAATGATGATGTTGAACCTGCCAGCTATACAGAAGTTGTTTCTTGTGTTGATTCGTCATAGTGGCTAGTGGCTATGAATGAAGAGATTGAAAGTCTTCATAAGAATGGTACTTGGGCTTTGACAGAGCTTCCCGAAGGCAAACGACCATTACGATGTAAATGGATCTATAAGAAGAAAGATGGTATTCCCGGGGTTGAAGATCCAAGATGCAAAGCACGGCTAGTTGTTAAAGGTTTTAATCAAAAGGAAGGTATTGACTTTAATGAGATATTCTCACCTGTTGTTCGTCATACTTCTATTCGTGTTTTGCTTGCTTTTGTTGCTTTATTTGATTTGGAGTTGGAACAACTTGATGTAAAGACAGCTTTTCTACATGGAGAGCTGGAAGAAGAAATTTACATGGAACAACCTGAAGGATTTATTGTTCTTGATAAGGAGCATCTTGTCTGTCGATTGAAGAAATTATCTTCACAACACACAACATCTCTTTCATTTACACATATATTGTGAGTGCATTCTTGGTGAGAATTCTTGTTCCATTTGAGAGAGTATTTGTGAGAAAAAATATTGTCATTTGTCCTCATCATTATAAGAGGATTTCTTGTACTCTTCTTTTTTACATAGTGGAATTTTGCTCTTGATCGCCCGTGGTTTTTTTCCTCTCACACTGAGGGGTTTTTCCACGTTAAATCTTGTGTGTTATTTTCTTTATCATTTACTTGCTTCTCTTTTGTTCTCAATTGATTCAATCCTGTGCTTCAGCATTGTGCTCTATCCTTAACAATTTTCAATCATCATCGACTATTAAATAAAAGAACACAAATACATTGTTGATGATGCACTGACTCAATGTGAACTATTATACTTTCAATGCATAGATATTACACTAAAATATCAATATATTTAAATATTATGGTAGATATAGTTTTAATTTTTAATTACTAACCAATAATTTATAACAATAATTATTATGAATTAAGTAGAAAAGAATATGTAAAATTTGGTTATCAATTTTTAGAGGATATTATTGATTTTTTGCATAAAGTTATTTTTTTCCTCTCACTCTCTTCTCTTAAATGGAGAGAGAATTTTTGTGGGACTCATACACTCTTTTACTCTCTCCCTACTTTTTCTCTTCTCAACCAAAGAGGAGAGCTTCCTCATCTCTCTTTAAATTCTCTCTTCATCTTCTCTCTCTTCCCTAAATCCATCCTACCAAACAAAGAGTAAAAGTTTTTCATGCTAGTAAGATATGATCTATCATTCATATATTAATCATATTGAACTCTTAAAGTAAAAATTAGCACACATGAATAATGGATAATTTACTAATAATTTAAAAAATTTATACTAAAAGTGGATAAATATTAAAATCGTTTTTTTGTACTACATATGGTATCCCTTTTTGGGTAATGAACTAATCTCTTTCAGGGTTTGTGGTTGCCCCTCTCAAAAAGTATCGCTCTCAAGAATCGAACCCTTAATCAATTGATCATCCTGAGATCTAGGAGCATCTTATACCACTATATCAATATTTTGGTGATAATATTAATATCAGTTAATTTTACTAAAGCTATTCATCATATATACCTTTGGCACAAAGAAAGGTAGATTGTTTGTTTTTTATGAAGTTGCTAGAGAAATCGGGTGGTATAAATGAATTTCTAGAAACTTTCTCTTATCAAGACATTACATTTATTGCTTATTAAGTTAAAAATTAATTTGTTTATAAACAATTGATATGATTTAGTGTATTGACAATTTTGTATATATTTATATTTAGAAAATATATTAAAAATTATAAATCACAATAGATTGGACATTTTCCTAAACTTAAAAAAATTAAAATAAATTTTAGTCAATAAAGTTTTTAAAATTTTAAATCACAATAAAGTGCATGTTTTAGTCAGATTTTATACAATTTGATAGAGTAAAATTTAGGTGAGTTGAATTTTTGGGCTTTATAAAGTTAAAGCAGATCTAGAGGCTCTATGAGTGATTATAGAAATACTTACGGATTATCCACCATTCCACCAATGAATTCTAACATTAATAACAAGATTTGAACTCATAATTTTACGGATTATTAGTTAATTACTTAGTAGTTGTATCAAACCTTGTTCATAATGTGTAACCACCGGAGAATGATGAAATGCATATGGGAAGCGAACAGTATCACTTCATTAATAGAAAGGTAAATAGTTGATTTTACATATGTTTTCAATGGTGAAAGTGTTATTTCAATTGTGTATAAAAGGATAAAAATGTCTTACCATATTAAAAAAAATTTGTTTTTTATAGTACTTGTATCTCCATTAGTGAAGAGATATTGTGTTGCTAAACAATTTTGTTTCTATACAAATGGTATTTTTCAAAATTAATTGTATTAAATAAATAAAAGTATCTAAAACAATCTTGTGGTGCAAAAACTGCAAATAGTTGTAATAGGTAAATAAGAAAAATGTTTGTTTGTTGAATTAATTTTATTATTTTTTGGAAAAAATGTGGTGTTAAATCTCAACTAATATTCATATGTTAATATGAGTAACGTACAATTCATGTGTCTGATAATGCGCTTCATATATATTGTAACAATTACTACTTAATTTTAAGAAAGTGAAGTGGACATTAATATCCGATACCGCATTATACCTTAAAATCGTGGTAAATTATTTTTTGTTTTATTATGACTTATTGGTATTTTATTTTGTATCATTTAATATTTAAGTTAATTATAGGAAATAAGTATCATATAAATATTTATTATTATGTAACAGACATAACATTTATAATTATTATTATATAAATAGTTATTATTTATTAATGTTAAAACGAAACAAAAAGTAAACTTACCTATAGAGCCAGGATTGTCCAACAAATTGATATCAATGTTGAAATAATAGATATATAGTATTATGTCAAATCATCCTTCTTATTTGCTATGGTTTAATTGATGCATGTTAGATGTACTTCAAAGCTATCATTGCCTTGTAACATATTGAAATTTGAAAATTGGGATGTGGCCTTGATTTGCAAAATATTTTGACAATGACTCCTTGATATACGCAAAGAACAAGAGACCAAATTGTTGCTCATGTCTTGTTAGTTCTACACATGAGGTTGGGAAAATAATGGCACAGGACACAATAACCATACGTATATTTATTTTACCATTTTTTGGTGTCTTGCTTCTTCTAGTGTTTTTGTGGTTTTCTTGTGTGTGGAATTTGGTGGGATGATTTTGGATTTTTGTATTGGAAAACAAAGCTACCTATCAAGCAAAAAGAAGTTAACATCAATAACAGTCAATCGATTAACTGTGGATTTTTTATTTCTTGAATGAGGGATAAATGCCATGTGTTGCTCTGCTAGGGCTTGAGCTTCCAACTTTCTTGGATCTGCAATGATGAGTGATAAATCAAACAAAACAGTGATTTCTTGGAATTTCTTGTCAAATCTGGAAGGACCCTCCATCGGGGGAAAGGAACAGGCGAAGGAAAAGAAATCATTTGTGCAAGCTCTCAAAGCTTCAAATGACATTTCTATTTCCCGATTTCCACAACCCTGTCTAAAGGGTGATTCCATTGCCGTTAAAATACCTGAGGATGAGTACCAAGCTGGTGTGCAAAGATGTAAGTCCCACCTTCATGGGAGACTAATTCTTTCGGAGGGAGACAAGCTGTTGAAATTTTCGGAGTTGAAGGATAAGCTTGCCTCTCTTTGGAGCATGATTGAGAAGTGGAGTATGGTCTCATTGGGACGAGGCTTTTATGAATTCTCTTTTTCTTCGGTTGAAGATATGGGAGTGGTGTGTGCAGTGGGATCCTGGAGTTTGAAGTCGGGGCTACTTAGGTTGTCTCTTTGGACGCTGGATTTTAACCCAAGCCTTCAAAAAATTTCACATTCTCAATGTTGGGCTGGGATCTTGGGTCTTCCCCTGGAATACTGGAGTGCTAAGATAATATTCTCAATCGTAGGGGGATTGGGAACACCCATTGCTTTGGATGAAGAAACTTCGTCCAGATCCTTTGGACATTTTGCTAGAAATTTTAGTGGACCTGGATCTCAAAGGTAGCTTGCCTAACCAGATTCTAGTAGAAAGGGAAGGTTTTGCCTTCTTTGTGTATATTGAGTATGAGAATCTGCCAAGTTTCTGTAATGGTTGTCATTCCATTGGTCATTTGGAAGCTAATTGTAGAAGAGACACCAAAGGCATGGTTAATGAGGCTAAACAGTTGAAGAAGGTGACTCAATTAGGGAAAGTTCCTAAAACAGTTCCAGAAAAAAGTCCACCTGAGCTAAGAGTGGGTAAAGGAAAGGAGAATTCTAGTCCTGAGGAGGTTTTTGCCCCTCCTAAAGAAATCATACCAGGTCATGAGCAGGATATGATCATCAATTTGGAGTTTGAAAAGAATGATGATCTTCAAATTGAGCAGCTGGAAAAAGTTGTTTTGTCCCCTCAAAGAGGTGTAGAAGATGAGGAAGACTTTTCGGATGATGACACAACAGAAACAAGGGTGGAGGATTCTCTTGAAATTGATAGGGATGAACATGTGCAGCTAATGCCAAAAGAGAATTTCAAAATCATATCTCATATCCAATTGCCTAGTCTTGCTGCCAGAGAAGCTCGAATTGTGGGTAGGCTTTGGGCTGATAAGGAAGAGACTGTTGAGGGTGAGGAGGTGGGGGAATCTGATAAGGTAGAGTTCACTAAAGTCCTCTCAAAATCTCAAAAGAAGAAATTGAGACAGAAGCAAAGTCATGAAAGGTTTCACTTTACCCGAAGGGGTGCCTATCTAAATGTTTCAAAATGAAGCTTCTATACTGGAATTGCAGGGGTCTAGGTAACTTGAAGACCAAACTTTTGTTAAAAAAATATTGTTTAGAGAATAAACCAGATATTCTATTCATATCTGAGCCTATGGTTCTTTTTATCAAAATAAATCCAACCTTTTGGTCTGTTTTAAGTCTAAAGCTCGTTGCAATGAATGAGAGAGGAATTTTGAAGCCAAATATTTGGGCTTTGTGTCATGTTGATCTCAACCCAACAATAATTGCCAAGTCATCCCAGTAGATATCCCTATCTCTTGAGGTGGAGGATAAGAAGGTGTTTATCTCTGCTGTTTATGCTCATACTCAGTACATGATTCGTATAGATTTGTGGTCTGAGTTGTTGTCCTTAATTGATGCTTTACCTGGACATTGGTATGTTTTGGGGGACTTCAATGTTGTTATTGGTGCTAATGAGTGCAGAGGATCTTCTCTCCCAAACAAAACATCTTGTGAGGAATTTAAATCCTTCTCTGAGGTGGGCAGTCTTAATCACATTGTCACTAGGGGAGTTGAGTTCACTTGGACAAACAAAAGAAGTGGTGTAGCTCACACAGAGAAGAGATTAGATAGAGCTTTCTGCAATGATAGTTGGCTCTCTGAATGGCATTACACTTCCTGCTTCACTTTGCCAAGGTCTGCTTCAGATCATCATCCCTTGATGCTAAACTGTTTTAATGGTTTGGATTCTCATAAATCTCAATTCAGGTTCCATAGAATGTGGATTCAGCACCCCACTCTGCATAAGGTGGTTGAGGATCATTGGAATTTAAGTGTTTGGTTGTCCTATGTACATTCTGGCTACGAAGTTGAAGACTCTCAAGCATGTCTTAAAAGTTTGGAATAGGGAGATTTTTGGTAATATTCATCTTAGAGTCCAGCATGCTATGGCTCTTGTTAGAGACATTCAATTATGCATTAAGGATAATGGTTTTTCTGATGATCTTATGGCCCAGGAAGAGGTGGCTCAAAGGGATCTCTTTGTGGCACTTAGAGCTGAGGAGGAATTTTGGAGGGAAAAAGCTAGAGTGAATTAGCAGTTGCATGAGGATAGAAATACCAGTTACTTCCATAAAATAGCCAAAATAAGGCAAGCAACTAAGTCTCTGTCTATGCTGAGAAATAGGGATAACATCATTCTTGAGCACCAGGAAATTTCTGATCATGTGCTTGATTATTTTCACAATCTGTATGCTTCTCATAACACAATTCAGCATTCTGGTCTTATAAGGAATGTCATCCCTATGTCAGTGGCTGAGGAGGATAATTCAATGTTAGCTAGCATTCCTCTAAATGATGAGATAAAGACTGCAGTTTTTGCTCTTAATGGAGAAGGAGCCCCTGGGCCTGATGGGTTTGGGGTTGCTTCTTCCAGGAGTTTTGGGATATTATAGGTAAGGATGTGTGCAATTTGGTCCTTCATTTCTTCAACCAGAGTTGGATCCTTCCCAATTTGAATTCCAACAATGTGGTCCTCATTCCTAAATTCCCTGGTGCTAACAGAATAGAGGACTTAAGGCCAATAGCTTTGGCTAATTTCTAGTTCAAAATTATCTCCAAGGTTCTAGCTGATAGGCTTGCTATGATTGCTCCTAAAATAATTTCTACTAACCAAAGAGGTTTCATCAAGGAAAGACATATTCATGATTGCATTAGTCTAGCATCTGAGGCAGTGAATCTTCTAGATCACAAAGTGTATTGTGGCAATCTAGCTATCAAATTGGATGTCAAAAAATCTTTTGACACAATTGACTGAAAATTCCTATTGGACACTCTGGGGGCATTTGGCTTTCATACTACATTCATCAACTGGATAAGGGTTATTCTACATTCTGCTAAGTTATCTATCTCTATCAATGGTCGGGCTGTGGGTTTCTTCAGTTGCAAGAGAGGGGTTAGACAAGGGGATCCTCTATCTCCTTTACTGTTCTGCCTGGCTGAGGATGTTCTAAGCAGAGGAATCTCTAATCTGTATGAGCAGGGCATAATTAGTTCAATATTTGGTCCTAGAATCAACACTCCAACTCATGTCCTCTATGCATATGACATCTTGATTTTCTGCAAGGGTATCAAAAATCAGTTGATGGCTTTAAAGGCATTATTCATTGACTATGCAAATGTTTCTAGTCAGTGCCTAAATCTAAACAAATGCAAGTTCTACTCTTCCCAAGCTTCAGCTAGGAAGCTTAGCAACATCAAAATTTGGTTGGCATTTGCTGCTGGTCAACTTCCTTGCACTTATTTGGGAGTCCCCCTTTTCAAAGGTAAGCCCAAAGCCATTCATTTGCAGTTTACAGCTGATAGAATTGGTAACAAGTTGACCAAATGGAGAGGATCTATCCTTTCTATAATGGGCAGGGTGGAAATAGTCAAATCCATCATTCTTAGCATGTTGGGGTATAGTTTCCATGTTTATCTATGGCCTGCCAATTTGCTTAGAAAATTGGATGCTAGCATCAGAAACTTTATTTGGTCAGGTGATCCAATAGTTAAAAAAATGGTAACTGTTGCTTGGCATAAGGTTTGCACTCTTGTTAAAGAGGGAGGTTTGGGTATTAGATCTCTCAAAGAAATTAATCAGGTTGCTATTTTAAAATTGGCATGGGAGATGAGGGCTTCAAATGATGTTTGGGCAGAGTTCTTCAGGGATAGATTTTGTAAGGGGTCAAGGCCTTATATTTCATATATCAAATCCTTTGTTTGGGTTGGAATCAAGAAGTTCTGGAAGATGGTGCAAGATAATTCCATTTGGTTAGTAGGGAATGGCAAGGTAATCAACTTCTGGATGGATAATTGGATTGGCCATTCTCTGGTGGAATACTTAAACATCCCTGCCCATATCTCTTCATCTTTTATGGCTAGGTGGCAGATTTTATTCATGAGTCTTCTTGGACTATTCCCTCTTGGATTGCTAGGTTCCACCCTCAGGTTTGCAACTCTATAACAAACATGTCCATCTCTCATAATCAACCAGATAAACTGGCTTGGATTAATGTTGCTGATGGAATTCTCTCCATGAAAGAGGCTTACCTTTTCATCAAACCTCAGATTTCTCAGCAAAATCGGTGCAAGAATATTTGGTCCCCTACAATTCCTCCCTCAAAATCTTTTGTCACTTGGAGATTGTACTATAATAAACTGCCCACTGATGAGCATTTAAAAGCTAGAGGCTTAGCTTTGGGATCAATTTGTTCTCTCTGTAAGGAAAATGAGGAGTCTTCAGAGCATATCTTCTTCAGGTGTAGGTTTGCTAGGGCAATCTGGACAGGGCTCCAAGCTCAATCTGGGTGTAGCCTGGACTCTTGCTCTATTGCAAATCTTCTCATCATCTTGGATTCCTTTAGTCCTTTGGCAAAGATAGTAATGATAGCTTGCATTCTTAATGCCATATATACAATTTGGTACTGCAGAAACCAAGCTAGATTTAATGATTTGGACATTTCCCTCCCTCAAGCCATGGCAAAAATCAAAATGGACACTGCCTTCACTGGGAATATATGCACCCTGCATGCTAAAAACTCTATAACAGAGTTCCAGTTACTAAGAGCTTTCGGTATAACAGGCAATTTTAGCAAGGCTCCTCATATCTTAGAGGTAATTTGGAAGACTCCTGCTTTTGGTTGGGTGAAAGTTAACTCGGATAGTGCTGCTCATGGATGTCCTGGTCATGCTGGAGGGGGGAATTTTCAGAAACAGTAATGGGGATTTCATGGGTTGCTTTGCTTCCTATTTCAGCATCCAAAATTCAATCTATGTTGAGTTACTTGCAGCTATAATGGCTGTCATAATAGCACATGAGAAAGGATGGAGGTCAATTTGGTTGGAGTGTGATTCTAAGGTGGTGGTGGACATTTTCAAAGGTTCCAAATTGGTTCCTTGGCGTCTAAGTAATCTCATGAACAAGTGTAACAATGCTATAACTTCCATGCACTTTATGGTTACTCACAAAAAGATGAGAAATTTGTATTTTCTTCTATCTTTTGTTTGTTTGGTGTAGTAGAAAATGAGAAGAGATAAATAATAATATTTGTTGAATATCAAAACTACCCTTTCAAACAATTAAATATAAAAATTTATATTTTTTTTGTAAGTAGTAAAAAATTAAGCAAAAGAGATGTGTGTACTGATAGTATAAGAGTATTTTATACTATCAATGCATTATACATTATTCATTTTTAGTCATCATTGACTCTTAAATAAAAACACAAATAAGTTGTTGATGATGCCCTGACTCGGTATGAATTTTTATACTTGCAATGCATAGATATTATAGTAAAAAATTAATATATTTTAATATTATGATATATATAATTTTAATTTTTAATTACTAAACAATAATTTATAACAATGATTATTATAAATTAATTAGAAAAGAATATGCAAAATTTGGTCATCAATTTTTAAAGGATATTATTTTATTTTGCATTAATTACTCTTTTCTTTCAGTTTCTTCTCTTGATTGGAGAGAAAGAAAATTTGTGAGACTCATACACTTTTTTTATCTCTCCCTTCTTTTTCTCTTCTCAACAAAAGAGGAGAGATTCCTCATCTCTCTTTAAATTATCTCTCCTTCTTCTCTCTCTTCCCTAAATCCACCCTACCAAACAAAGGGTAAAAGTTTTTCATGCTACAAAGATGTGATATATCATTTATATATTAATCATTATGAACTCTTAAAGTAAAATTTAGTACACATGAATAATCAATAATTTATTGATAGTATAAAATTTATACTGAAAGTGGACAAATATTAAAATCTATTTTTTGGGACTACCGATGGTATTCCTTCATCTTTTTGGGTAATGTACTAATCCCTTTCGGGGTTTGTGGCCGCCCCTTCCATGAAGTACTACTCATAGGAATCGAACTCTTAACCTTTTGGTAATCCTGGAATTTAGCAGAACCTTACACCACTATATCAACACCTAGTTGATAATATTAAAATCATTTAATTTTACCAAAACTATCTATTACCTATATAATAAAAAAAACTCTCTCATGACATGTGTCAATCTCTCAAGCCCTCATGACATGTGTCAACCTCTCATCAAAACTAAAGGTCCCTCATGACATGTGTCAATCTCTCAATGACATGTGTCAATCCCTCAAGAACTTCCTCATGACATGTGTCAATCTCTCAAGCCCTCATGACATGTGNAATAATAATAATATGAATCATAACATATTATTTGTAGCTATTTTAGAGTTAAATAATATTTATTTTTATACTAATCTTATTTTAGAATCAAATAATAATGAAATTATAAATTTATTGATGATTTTTTTGATTAATAGGATACTACTAACTATATCATGTTATATATGTGTAAAAAATAATATTGAGAAAGTCGAGCAAGATGTTAAACCAGTAGATGACCCATATTAAGTTTATCCGATTTAAACAGTTAAACCGTATGGTTTGACCGTATGATTTTATATATAATTAATAATTTTTGACAATATGAATGCACTGGTAACATATATGATTTTAACCATGCGAATGCACGAGCAACATACATATTCTTAATCATAAATGCACATGTAATATGTATTCTTAATCATGCGGCAAAAAATATCGTCCCATGCAAATGCACGGGTAACTTGCTAGTTCATCATATATACCTTTGGCACAAAGAAATGTAGATCGTTTGATTTTTATGAAGTTGCTAGACAAATCGGGTGGTATAAATGTATTTCTACAAACTTTCTCTTAGCAAGACAATACATTTATTGCTTATTAAGTTAAAAATTAATGTTGTTTATAAACAATTGATATGATTCAGTGTATTGACAATTTTGTATATATTTATATTTAGAAAATATATTAAAAATTGTAAATCTCAATAGATTGGACATTGTCCTAAACTTAAAAAAATTAAAATAATTTTTAGTCAATAAAGTTTTTAAAATTTTAAAAAATTTGTAGATAAGTTTTAACATGTTTGTGTTTACTTGAGGTTACCCTTTAGCCATCAATAGTAATTTTTCATAAAAACCGGCTAAAACAAGTACTTTAATATTATTATTTTTCATTTAAAGTGTGGTTAACTTTAACATTATTACTTTTCATTTAAAGTGTTTGTCTCATTTTATATTTAATCTTAGGTGCCTACCTTGTTCATTAATTTGTTTTATATTCGTAATAGATCAATAATCATCATTCTTCATGACATTGGAAAAATAAACATAATGAATTCAAAGAATGTCTTCCTCCAACTACTTTAATCACTTTAATTACGTTCACTTGTATTTTACCTATATGAATATGTCTTTAGTTAAATAATAATTTAGCCAAATAAATGTCAGTTAAATAATTTGATTTATTGACAATTGACTTTTTTCATGTCCTCTACGTCATTGGGTAATCTTAATTTAAAGTTGAAATTATCCATTAAGGACATATGACTCTCCAAATGAAAAACTTAGCCAAATATAATTCAATTGAGATACTTGAACTATGTAATTGTTCTAATAAGAAAACTATTATTAAAACAATGTCTCTATTGTGTATTAATTATAAATGGTCAATTAATAATAAATCAAGCAATCCACAGAAAGAAAGTAGATTGAATAAGTTGATATTATTTTGCTTTCTTATTTATTTATTAATGTTAATGTATAGTTTGTACATTATATATACCTCTACCACAATATCACTTGCAAATTCTCAATTATGCATATCACTCACAAACATATAATGATACATTTTTATACTTCTAAAACATGGTCTACCAATGAAGTGATGATACATTTTTTATACTTCTAAAAGTTTTTATTGTCTTCTTTATTGTTTTTCAACAATATTGTTAGTATAAAAAATATGTATATCTAACTTCATTGATATGCCGGTCAATTATGAACCACCAGTTGAATAATCGTACCATTTTACCAGTATCGTGACCGATTTGATCACCAATAGGATACTAATAACATTGCAATGAAGTAAATTGAGGTATCTATCACAACTAGTTCAATGGATTTATTTTTAGTTATTATTTTGAAAATAGAACTTCATTTTTTTTGCACTTTGTACAATATATATAGGTCTATCATAATATCATTCACAAACTCTCTAATGTGTATATCACTCTTACATTAGATTTTGAAAATATAAAAAAAACTAGGTATAAAAAAAAGACAAGTAGTTGTATAGCTATACTCGAAATAGATGTATAATGATGTACAAAGATATCTTTAAAATAATCACTCAAGTTTTATAGTAGGCTCATTTAGAAAAAGACTATGAAAAATTAAATACTCTACAAATATAATTTTATTGTCACGTTAAAATTTTCAAAATGTAAGGTTAACTTGCCCTATATATTGTCTTAGTGACTTTAGAAATAAAAAATACTTCATATTTTTCAACAAAATTAGTTGTTGAGATTTTTGTGTACATAAATAACTAAATAATAAATAGTACTTACTTGCTTCCTTTTTATTTCCTTTGTAGACTTAATATGAGACTTAAACCATTTTCTTTGAGCTTTAAGCTTGTATAAATTATTAATAAATCAATTGTATGGATTACTAACCCATTATAGTGTGGTAAAGACTCACAGTGGTTAGTGGTAGGTATCTTATGCTCTGGAAAAGGCTAAGCTCATTACTAAATATATGGAAAATATTATGTATAACCTTATGCTATAAGGAAAAGTGGATTGAGATAAAATAAGGTCATACTTCTCAAGGAACTTTACCGTCAACCTAAATATTTAAAAATACCTGACAACTTGGTGATTCCTTAAACTTCATTTTCTACATCTTGCAATTTTAGTGTAAGCAGGTCAATAAATATTAAATATAGGTTGTATATTTAACACTATTGTTTATCTCAATCAATTGTATTGCTTCATTATGTTCATTATAAATTATTTTATATTTTTTTATTCTACTATTTTTACTTGCGTAAAGCTAAGGAGAGCAACCCATACGATTCTTAATCAAATCTACAACATCACTACAAGGACAAATAACTTTTTGCAATCTCTGACAATACTTGTATCAACAATTGATATTGTTGTTCAATTCAAAAATATGTTATGAGTAAAATTTCAGGTGAATTGTTTAGATGTCTTTAAATTTTCATTATGTTCAACATAATAGATTATTAAACATATACTAATAAATATTCTATCGTATAACTATAGGTGAGGAAAATGAATATCTAAGTTCAGATTCAGTTGACATGTCTGATGATAATGAAAGTGAAGCATTTAACATACTAACTCCTGAATTTTTAAACTCACTTATAATCTCTAATATTCCCAATCATAAGATAAAGTTGAAAGTTGGAAGTCTTATAATGTTATTGAGGAATTTAGACTAATATGAATAAGTTTTCCAAAATGTCTAACAATAATTTTTATCCGTTGAGCGACGACCCTTCCACTCGACACCGTCGGATCACTACGGATGATGATTTATATACAAGAGATGATCACGAGGAAAGACATTGGGTAAATCAATACGCTCTTCCAAACAAGGATGACCCTACAAGACAAAAATAATCAAAGAAAAGGAAAAAGTAGATGCAAGTACTCTTTGTATAATTATAACTTAATTTTGATTGTTTGTAATTTGTATAATATTGTTTAATTTCTTTGTAATTTGTGTAATTTTTTTATTTGTAATTACGGACTCTGTCAAAATATAATTGACATGATATTCATTGCTTGTATTTTGTATTGTGTTAATGTTTAATAAAACAAACTTCTAGCATGTATTAATGTGTTTGTGTTGTTCAGAATGTATAAATGCCTGTGTTGTTGAGAATGTTTGTTCTGCTAATAAATATATATACATGTATTAATTTACATAAATCAACAGCGAATTTTAGGGGAAGCCCTGACATGCGATGTTCTAAAGAATAACTACAACAATGCTCTTTATAGAAAGCATTATTGTACATTGGTAATACAATTGCGCTATGCGTGTGATGTGATGTTGTATTAAGGTATTGTTTGAGAAAATTTATGAATAATACAACATCGTTTTTTTGTTATTGCACTGTTAAATATATGAACTTCAACAACGCAACAATAGGCGCTGTTAATAAGACCTATAAAATGCGATGTTTATGTAAGAATATATGATAGCGCTTTGTGGACGATGCGTTGTTGTATTGATCACTATATGACATTGCTTTTTGTGTGTTGCGCTATGGTATATAATCAATACAACAACGTTTGCAAAGTGTTGTCAATGATGACCATATACTACTGCGGTAAAAAAGAAAGCACCCGAAAGTGCTGTTATACATCTAAAATAAGTGTTGTTGAACGACAACTCTGACATAGTGATTGTTGATATGACATCTTCAACAACGTTCACTCAAGAGAGCGATGTTGATATTACATCTTAAACAACATGCACTCAAGAAAGCGTTGTTGATTTGACATCTTGAATAACGCTCACTTAAGAGAGCCTTATTATATGATATTTTAAACAATGCTCATTTAAGCAACGTTTGATGCTTAAATGTCGTATCCTATAACAACACTCATTTCAGAAATTTAAGAAAGTGTTGTTACTATATCATATTCGACAACGCTCTCGCAATCTTGCACTGTTGAATTGATGTAAATTAATAACGCTTGTTTAAAGGTGCGTTGTTAAACAACACTCATTGAAGCCATCACTAATTCTATAACACTCCTTCACGTCTAGGTTGTTGAATTTATATCTGCCTATTTAATTTAATGTATATTAAGGATTGAACTAATCTTGTCAAGAATACCAAAAGGTAATAATTACTGCAGCAAGTGCAAATAATAAAAATAGAGATTATGGAAAGAGCTGGAATAGTTTCAGGGAAAGACATACAAAATCCAAGAGCATATCAATTTTAAGCGTCACTTTTTCCAATTTTAACATAGTGTAGGTTGTGTTTTTTCAATATGATACCCATACATTATGGATATTAAGTTGGGAAATATATCTAACTTGTAAATAGTTAAAATGTTTTTATGTGGTGAAAGATTCCAATTACATGATGATCAAAAGGTCAAATGTTCTATTCATGTGAGTGACATTTGTTAAAAGGGACAGTCATGAACCCCGAAAGAAATTAGTTCCTTACCCAAAAGGTGAGACGATACGCTTGGTAGTAGCAAAAAAAGATTCCCTATATATATTTATATTTAGAATACAATGATGTATAATTAAAATCACATTGAAGTGCATAATGTTTCTTGAAATTAAAACTTAAATGATTACTCATGCCTTTAGTTTCTCTCCATTAATTGGAAGTTACAATATCTAGAAATACACCAAAGAAAGGAGGATAAAACATATCTAATAAGGATTTTTAGGGATAAATATCGCTTTCCTAAAGTATTATTTGAGAATTCGGAATCTTTTTCATTGTAATAACTTTAATGTTAGGAAAATTCATCCACCATATTATTTGCACCAACCTTGAAATTGATGGAAAGGTTGGTAGAAGCTTTGGGTAGTGACAACAAATTTTCAGCATCTTCCGTTAAGGTATTGCAGAATATGGTGACCTTCTTCATCATTGTGGCCTTTGCTATTAGGTACTTCACAAATTCCATTTCTAATTCATTGCCTTTGAATGCCTTTATGTACACAAACTTAAGCTTTTGATGTACACAGTAGCATAATTTTTGTCTCTCCCAAAACATTGACATGGGATATGGAAAATCATAGTCATTAGAGCTACCAATAATTGGATTCTCGAAATCCTGTGAAGCAAAACTATATGTTATGCATCATACTTGGATAATAATGAATTTTCTTCAAATGTAAAAGATTGTAACAAAGGATAATGTTACTTACTGGTAGAGAAATTTCAAGAACTTGTAGAGATGTACATAATTGTAAGACAAAAGAAAGATCCTTGGAATCTCTTATGTGATTCAGATCCAAATCCATAGACAAGGTTGATAAATTCTTAAAAGTGTTGCAGCTTGGATACACCTAGGAAATAGATAGGAGAAGGTTAGCACAATAATATATATACTAAATGGAACACACAAAATCATACATAGGAACAAGGATATGTTGTTTCAAAGTATATCCCGCACCAATCACAATGATGCAAAAATATAAAAAATAATGAACCTTTAATTTTTTTTAATTGATATGACATGTTTCCATTAATATAGACAAACTATGAGAAATGCTTTGAGACATCAAATATTTGTTCCATACACAGAAGCAATATAGACAAGAGAGGTAAGTATGATTTTATGGTTCCACTATTAGTGAAGTTGGATGACAATGCAATATAAAAAAGGACAGAAACATGCCTTAAGTAGGGGGCATGTAACAAAACAAAAATAAAGAATTACATAGCACCTCTAAAGAAAGAACAATAAATGTAGCTAAAATTGTTTTTGTCAACAAAGTTCAATCCACCTTACATGAATCTTCTCCTATTGAACACTACAAATAATTCAAAGTCAGGCATGTCAACATATGTTTTATATTGGTGAAGCTCACAATAGAGTTTATAAGTGAAACCCAAATTATAAAATTTCCATGAAAGGAATCTTAAGGCTTAACTTTGGCTAATATATATACGGGGTTCGGTNGTAAGATAAATTATCATAAAATTGGTATAGTCATAAAAATAAAGCTATTGAAAGGAACTTACCATTGAAGAGTGTTGAAGAATTTCACAGGCTTTCAAAATAGAGTGCCCTTTATCTACACCATGCATTTTACCAAATTTTGAGTAACAATAAGAACTGAAAGTTGTCAGGTTTGGTGTGTAGATACTAGCAGCATTTGTTGGACAAATTATAGAATCAAGGAACAAAACTTCAAGGTTCTCACATGAAACTTTTAGCTCATCTACACATAGACATTCGAGCTGCAAAACCTTAAGACTTTGGTTTATGATAATGAGTTTCTTGAATCCAGTAGACCCATTAAGCTTAATGTTTTCTAACACGACACAATTATTCAGAATATCATTGATGGTCGCATCATCCAAATTGATCCTCTCCAGCTTTAGGGTTTGAAGATTTTTGCAGCCAACAAATGCATTTGAACAATTAATTGTGTAGTTAATCAATTCAAGAGAACCTAGAGTAGCAAATATTCCATGTGAGAAATGAAGTTTAGGAATGTCATCTTTGAATATGAAATACTCTTCCATTTCTCCATTATCAAGCTCACACTCAAGCTTCAGATTTTTCATCCCCTTCTTATTTCTAAGCAAATACTCAACCCAAGATTGTAGTTCCCCATATAAAAGACTCTTCCATAAGTGCAAAAAGCTACAACTACATAGGTCACCAATATGGCGAAATATGATTCTATACACAAGAAAGCCATACCTTGAAACTCCTTTTGTAATGGATTTAAGATCCATGGTTGTTTGAGATTCTCGTGAAAGTAGAAGCTGAGATAAAGGCCTTATCATTTTTGTTGAATTGAATTCTATGTGTGAAGTATTTTTCCAAAGATTTTTCCATTTCTTTGAAAGGATGCAACTTCTAACAGCTTCATCAATTGAAAGAAAAGAGAGGATGTAGCTCAATACATCATCAGGAACACTTTTTGTGAAATCTGTCTTCTCATCACTTCTCATTTCCTTGTCCATGTTTGATCTCACAGCTTCTGAGTTGTGAGTTATTGAAGCAGTTTTGGGATTATACATTTGAGACATTACAATGAGCGGAAAATGTGGTGTGGGGTTGTTCATCTATGAAAGGATTTGTTGTATAAATGCATTAAACACCTTTAGGTAAGGAATTATTCCCTTTTCGGTGTATATTATAGTTGTCCCTCCCAATAAATATTATTATCAGGAATCAAAATATTATTCTTTTGGTTTTTCTAAGGATCCAACGAGGCCTTATACCACTAGAACTATATTTTGTTGATAATATTTCTTTTATGTGTTTGGTTTTGTAATATAGTGGACACTTAATTATTTTTCTAAGTTGATTAAATTTTCCTGATGATAATATGTAATTGTGTTAATGAGAATTCACAAAAACAATGAACCTGAGTTAAGATTTCTTACCATTTTTTTCATACAATAAATGATTGGTAATTTTATTAATTGAAATTGATTTAAAGTGCAACAGATAAGATGAAAAATTGTATACATTGTTGAATAATTGCTTATTTCCAAATCCATAAGTGAAGGTCGTTGAAAATATATTTGTATATTTATGTACAACACTCAATTTGTCATTAATACAATTAAAATAATTGTATTTATTTATTTTTATTATATTTGTTATTTAATTAAATTTATTATATGAATAAAAATAAAGATTTGTTACTGTAATAGAGATTATAATAAATGAGAGATATGCCTTTTATAATTTTTATTCTAAATTGTTTTTATTAAAGAATCATTGAGAATAGGACATCAATGACTTAGGTAGGTCAATATATATGTGATAGTATTTATTGGATAAATATTAATAGACATCCTTTATTAAGTTGCACATATAGATGACTCAATTGGGAATTTATAATAGTTAAGGTTACCTAAAATTGTCAATAGGAAATCTTCAAGAACAAAATGAATTAGTTTTCTTTGACCTAAGATTAACATAATAATTAACATGTTATTTATTATACTTTGATTTCCGACACACAATATCTTAGGACGTTATTTGAATGAATAATGTATATGATTAAATGTTTGTAGAATTAATGATTACTCAAGAAGAATTCATCAACTCTTGGTAATGAGTTTGAGTTTTATAATAAAATAAGTCCATGGACAATGTATTACAATGAATAAGGAAATGAATTTTTTAGGTCATTATGACAGCTTATTAAAGTTTGACAATTGTACAATGTGTTTGATCATGTTGAGCGCAATGGGTGGTGTGCCCAGTATAGAAAGACACACTCAATGCAAACTAATGTGTCGAAGAGTCACGCCTAGCCATCTGGATCCCACGCTCAGTGCACAAGTGGTACGTTGAGTGTAGAAGCCAACACCATACAACTATTTAAAGGCTTCAAGATTGAACCAAAGACACACATTATTACCATTTCAAATTGCAATCTTTATTTTGATAGGTTTTAGAGAGCTTAGCTCACTTTGTTCATAGAAAGTAAGTATAAGCATCTTAGGTGTTAATTTATGCTCAATTATGTGTAATTCTACTACTCCTTGAGTGTATTATCCCTACCTTAGGTGTTAATTTATGTTCAATTGTGTATGCTATTTATGCTGAAATGTGTGTGGTTCTATCACCCATGAAAGGCTATAATCTTGGTAAGTCTTTGAGGATATGGTAAAAATATTTTTCTATACTTGTGTGCGACACTAAAAATATATTTTATACTCCTATTCATCGATTAGGATTTAGGGATTACAAACTTTATTACATTGAATCTACTTCCAAAACATTTTTGAAATGTTCTCGAAAAGTTAAAAATCCCTTCTAGCAAAAGTTTTAAATACAATTAAAAAAATCAATATTTAGTTTAGATTTGATTAAGATACTTATTTGAATATGAGGACTTATTTTACAATGAATGAAACTTTTTTAGTACTATCAAGAGTATCTCCTCACCCTTTAGGGTAAGGAACTAATCTCATACGAGATGTGTGACTGTCCCTCACAACAAGTGTCCCTCCTAAGAATGAAATTTTTGACTTTTTGATGATCTTGGGATCTAACAGGGCTTTACATCACAAGAGCACCACCTTATTGATCTAACAAATGAAACCGTAGACACATAAATATTAACTTGATCTTAATGTTATTTAGACTTTATGATTAGTAAGTACACTTCTCTTAAATCTGATCTATATATTAACTTTTATCACCTTGATTCCATTAATATTACGATTCTACTTCTCTTCCTCTTTTTTTAAATAATCAAGAGGTACTACAAAATAGAATTGAAACATGAAGAGTTATTCTATTATGTTGCACATAGTAGTAGAAACACATCCAACTTGAGTTTGATCTTTTACGTATTTGATCCTAAGTAAGGATAAAATGTAAAGATTATGTTATGCAGTCAACAAAAAATATGAAACTTTGTTAAATCTCTATAATACAAATTGATCATTTGATAATGCTAATATTGGATCGTTGCTTAAAAGCAAAGCGTTGTATCATCGGTTATAGTGTCAAAGGAGCAAAAACCACTCCAATGTCGCTTGAATTTAGTAAAAACTAAGTAAGGGTTCCAATGCTTATGTGAAAGGTACATGTAAAGAAACTACTTCGTCAGTCTAGGATATGAACATAAATATGATATATAGAGGCACAATGATTATAAGATTGACCAATTTTATGTGCCTACAAGAAACTTAGTTGTTGGGGAAATGGTAACGGAATTAGAAGCTTCAAGTTTTAAGTTGTGGTACACTAGTAATTCAACATCGAGAAATGAGGTGTGTATGAGTAAATTAGGGTTGAGGGTTGAGTATAGGTGCTTCTTCCTCTTTGTATATTGCAAATTGATACATGAATAGAGCTTGACGTACAATCCAAAATAGAGTTTTGGTTATCGATGTAAGGATTAAGATTAGTGTAGAGAGAAAAGGACAATACAGAGTCTTCAAAAATTAAATAATATAAATTGAAGGGAAAGGAACGAAAGACATTCAACCAGAGGGCTTCAAGAGGTATAGGAAGTGCTAACGATGTGAGAGAGGAGATGACTGATGAGTAACATATGTATAATAAGGGTTTCACAAACTTTACCAAAATATATATGTATAATCCACCAATATTTTCTCTATATTATGCTAGTGAGCGACATTAATTTGAGCTCAGTAACCCGCTCGATAGTTCGTAAACTTTATTTGAGCCAAAGTCAAGCTGAAAACATAAATATCATTGAACATGACTCAAAATTCAACTCAAGTCAATCCTAAACAAATAGAGTTGATCTTAACTCGACTCATTTTCACCTATAGAATATTAAAATCACATTGCATAATATTTCACCAAAGAGAAAACCCAAATTGTTATAAATATATTGTTCACATTCCAGTGACATTTAAGTTGAAGTGATAAATTTCTCCCTGGAGTTATTCATAACAGGATCTTACAATTATTGAAATAAACCAAACAAAGAAAGTAAGAAACATGTCTAATAAGGAATGTTAAAGGATAAACATCCCTTTCATAAAAAAAGTATCAATTCATAATATTAATTGCATTAACCTTGAAATTGATGGAAAGGTTGGTAGAAGTTTTGGGTAGTGACAACAAATTTTCAGCATCTTCCGTTAAGGTATTGCAGAATATGGTGACTTTCTTCATCATTGTGGCCTTTGCTATTAGGTACTTCACAAATTCCACTTCTAGTTCATTTCCTTTAAAGGCCTTTATGTACACAAACTTCAGCTTTTCATGTACACAATAGCACAGTTCTTGTTTCTCCCAAAACATTGAGATGGGATATGGAAAATCATAGTCATTAGAACTACCAATAATTGTATTCTCAAAATCCTGTGAAGCAAAAGTATATATTATGCATCATATATGCTTGGATAATAATGAAATTTATTCAAATGTAAAAGATTAATATAAGGATTGTAACTAAAGGATAATATCACATACTGGTAGAGAAATTTCAAGAACTTGTAGAGAAGTACATAATTGAAGCACGGAATAAAGATCTTGTGCATCTCTTATGTGGTTCAAGTCCAAATCCATTGACAAGGTTGATAAATTTTTAAAAATAATGTTGCTTGAATATACCTAGGAAATAGATAAAAAAAGGTTAGAAAAATAATATATATACTAAATGAAATATATAATCATACATAGAAGTAGTGATTTAACGATGAATTAGACAAGATAGTCAAGGATGATTCATTGTTCCACCATTGGAGAAGTTGAATGACAATATAAATAAAGAGGGAATTTTACCATAAGGAAGGAGCATATCACAAACAACAATATGGAGTTACATATCACCCACTTTAGAAAGAACAATAACATGAATGTAGCCCAATAAATAACAAAGTTCAATCCATATAATTGGGTCTTCTCCTATTAAGCGCTGCTTGAATTAAGTTTTGGACGAGAATGAACGGAAATGGAAGGCTTCAGAACATTAAAATACACTTGTGAGATAACTCTATAGCCTTCCATTTCCTTCTGAAAACTTAACTCAAACGTACCCTTAGATAATTCAAAGTCATCTCAAATTAATTATTGGAGAAGCTCAAATAAAATTTATAAATGAAACCCATATTATACCGTTTTCAACAAATGGTTGTTTAAATGAGGTTTAAAAGCGGGTTAACCATGGCTACTATATATAGGTTTGGTCAAACAAGTTTCTAAAACATTATATTAGAAGAGTAAAAGATTCAGATATATTATAATGTAATTGATGTAGTCAATAAAACAAAACTATTCAAAAGAACTTACCATTGCAGAATGTGCAAGAATTTCATAGCCTTTCACAATAGCGTACCCTTCTTTTACAGCATGCATGTTTCCAAACAATGAGTAATAATAAGAACTGAAAGTTTTCAGGTTTGGTGTATAGATGCTNAGTTCTCCAACACCACACAATTATTCAGAATATCATTGATGGTCCCATCATCCAAGTTGATCTTCTTCAACTTTAGGGTTTTGAGGTTTTTGCAGCCAACAAATGCATTTGAACAATTAATGTCGTAATTAATCATTTCAAGTGAACCTAGTCTTTGAAATATCCCATTTGAGAAATTGAGTTTAGGAATATTATATTGGAATAGGAAACGCTCTCCCATTTCCCCATTATCAGGCTCACACTCAAGGCTTAGATTCTGAACCCCTTTCTTAGTTATAAGCACATACTTCACCCAAGATTGAACTTCCCTAAATAAAATAGTCTCCCATGAGTGCAAAATGCGGAAACTAAGTAAGTCACCATAATGACGAAACATGATTCTATGTAGAAGAAGAGCATACCAACAAGTTCCTTTTGTAACATCTTTGGTTCTTCCAGATTTTCTTGAAAGTAGAAGTTGTAATAAAGGCTTTATCAATTTCTTCTCATCAAATTCTATGTGTGTAACATTTCTCCAAAGATCTTTCCATTTCTTTGAAAGGATACCACTTCTTATAGCTTCATCAAGTGGAAGAAAAGTGAGGATATGAATCAATACATCTTTAGGTACCTTTTCGGTGAAATCTGGCATTTCATCATTTCCCGTTTCCAACTCCACCTTTGATCTCTTTTCTAATCTACTTTTTGGGTTGAACATCAATGAAGAAATTTTGGGATTCGACATTTGAGATAATAAAATGAGTGAAAATGTGAAAATGAGATAGAAAAGTGGTGTTAGGGTTGTTCATCTATATATGCATGAAAGACACGTGTCAGCTTGTAATAAAATTTCACAAAATATCTTCATTCTTTTCGTGTTGATTAAAATTTTAAAAAAATTGTAAGTTTATAAAATTTCCTAATAATAATTTGGAATTGTGATAATGAAAATTGACCAGACAATGAATGTGGGTTGAGATTTCTTACCAAAACCAAATCAATATTATATTCGATATATGGTAAATGTTTACAACTCATAACTTTGTTTCTATATTGCTACAATACAAATTTGTAAAGATTGCATAAAATATATTATGTATTATAATTATTTAATATATATGTACATCCTTAGGATCTATTTGGTTTAAGACGAGAAAGTGGATAGAGAGAAAAAGATAAGAAAGAAAGAGATAAGATTATAACAAGTAGAGTGTATTTTCTTATTGTTGGGTAGAAGAGAAAGATAAAAGAAAAAGATAATAAATTTGTGTTTTCTTCTATCTTTCATTTTTAGTCACCATTGACTCTTAAATGAAAAAAGACAAATAAGTTGTTGATGATGTACTGACTCAGTATGAATTTTTATACTTCCAATGCATAGATATTACACTATAAAATTAATATATTTAAATATTATGATATATATAATTTTTATTTTTAATTACTAACCAATAATTTATTACAAAGATTATTATGAATTAAGTAGAAAAGAATATGTAAAATTTGGTTATAGAGGATATTATTGATATTTTGCATTAAATTACTCTTTTCTCTCAGTTTCTTCTCTTTAAGTGGAGAGAAAGAATTTTTGTGGGACTCATACATTTTTTATCTCTCCTTTCTTTTTATCTTCTCATCCAAAGAGGAGAGATTCCTCATCTCTCTTTAAATTCTCTCTCCCTCTTCTCTCTCTTCCCTAAATCCACCCTACCAAACAAAGGGTAAAAGTTTTTCATGCTACTAAGATATGATCTCCCATTGATATATTAATCATTATGAACTCTTAAAGTAAAAATTAGTACACATGAATAATGGATAATTTACTGATAGTATAAAAATTTATACTAAAAGTGGATAAATATTAAAATCATTTTTTTGGAACTACAAAGGGTATCCCTACACCTTTTTGGGTAATGAACTAATCCCTTTCGGGGTTTATGATTGCCCCTCTCAACAAGTGTTGCTCATAAGAATCAAATCATTAACCTTTTAGTAATCCTGGAATCCACAAGACCTTACACCACTATATCAACACCTAGTTAATAATATTAAAATCATTTAATTTTACCAAAGCTATTCATCATATATACCTTTGGCGCAAAGAAAGGTAGATTGTTTGATTTTTATGAAGTTGCTAGACAAATCGGGTGGTATAAATGTATTTCTACAAACTTTCTCTTAGCAAGACAACACATTTGTTGTTTATTAAGTTAAAAATTAATGTTGTTTATAAACAATTGATATGATTCAGTGTATTGACAATTTTGTATATATTTATATATAGAAAATATATTTAAAAATTGTAAATCACAATAGATTGGACATTTTCCTAAACTTAAAATAATTAAAATAATTTTTAGTCAATAAATTTTTTAAAATTTAAAAAAAAAATTGTAGATAAGTTTTAACATGTTTGTGTTTACTTGAGTTTACCCTTTAGCCATCAATAATAATTTTTCATAAAAACAGGCTAAAACAAGTACTTTAACATTATTACTTTTTATTTAAAGTGTGGCTAAAGAAAATACTTTAACATTATTACTATTCATTTAAAGTGTTTGTCGCATTTTATATTTAACCTTATGTGTATACATTGTTCATTAATTTGTTATATAATTGTTATAGATCAACAATCGTCATTCTTCATGATATTGGAAAAATAAACATAATAGATTCAAAGAATGTCTTTTTCCAACTACTTTAATTAAGTTCACTAATCTTTTAGCTAAATAATAATTTAGCTAAATAAATGTCAGTTAAATAAATTGTTTTATCGACAATTAACTTGTTTCAGCAATCCTTGTACTTCAGTTTTCCATGTCGTCTACATCATTGGCTAATCATAATTTAAAAGTTGAAATTGTTCATTAAGGACATATGACTTTCCGAATGAAAAACTTAATCAAATATAAGTCAATTGAGATACCTCAACTATGTAATTGTTCTAATAAGAAAACTATTATTAAAACAATGTCTCTGGTGTGTATTAATTACAAATGGTCAATTAATAATAAATCAAACAATCCATAGAAAGATAGTAGGTTGAATAAGTTGATATTATTTTTCTTTCTTATTTATTTATTTATGTTAATGTTTAGTTTTCATATTATATATACCTCTACTACAATATCACTTGCAAATTCTCAATTATGCATATCACTCGCAAAGACAATTATATATTTTTTATACATCTAAAACGTGGTCTACCATCAAATGATACATTTTTGGAGATTGATTATTCTATAAATAAAATTTGTTTTTGTCTTCTTTATTGTTTTTCAACAATATTGTTAGTATAAAAATATGTATATCTAACATAGCCTAAACACGCCCCAAATAATATCATTATTTCTTGCTACCCCTTTGAGCCTCAATAATTTTATTGCAACTATAAGCTAGATTAAAATATATTATATAGTCCTTGTTCTAGTGCGCTAAGAGAGCTAAATGTTATAATTGTAAGCAAGTTAGGGAGAAAGAGAAATTGATATATGGGAAAACAGTGGGAAAGGAGGTGGATTGACCACCATTCATCTTATAAAGCAAAAAGAATTACCCAACAAAAGAGTTTACAAATAAAGTATGAGTGGTGGAGAAAAGTAAAGAAAAAGGAAAACAAAGTAGCTTGTAACTCAAGTAGTACATAAAAAGTTCCAATATGCTCACTTAGACAAGAAGAACCTATTTTGTATTTAGAAAAACTAAGTCTCTTGTGGCCATGCCACATTATAACCCTTGAAAGACTTAGTAATCTATATCATCTATCATTATTGATTAATCTTGATATAATACCAAAACTTACTTGTTGTTTAATTATTGTATGTGTGTGAGAGATATAGACCTATAGACTACAAACACTATTGAGAGTTCACACTTCCTGACTTATTGACATATGAATTATTCAAGTAATGAAGTTCACAATTGAGTACATAGCTAGGAATGACTTGTATGAATTAGATACTATACTTGGATTGTTCTCAAAAAAATTAGTACACTTGCTTACTTATGTGATTGACATGTTCCTCATTGCATACTATGAAACTTAATGAGTTAGTCCTTCTTGAAAAACCCTATCATCTCTTTTTTGAAAAAACTCAACTTCACTCTTGTTTGGGGAAAAACTCAGGTTTTAAGTTGAGGATAGTTTGTAATTGCCAATTTGATGTGATATTTTACACTAAATTTATGACACTTTGACCAACTCAAATTATTAAATATGTACTTATATTTGATTAAAACGTGTTTGATTAGCTAAATATTATCCCTAAGTGGTTTTATAGCTTAATCCAGAAGAAAGAGCAAAAAATTATAAGTTTCTGGGAAAATCTCGTTCAAGCTTAGCGTCAAGATCACGTTCACCGAAAAATACAGCATCTGATAGATGCACTCATTGCCAAATCCATGCTCAGCGGAAGAAGAGCCATGCTCATTGCACATCAAGTGTTGAGCATCTAAATTAAAAGAATTCGATCAAAACTCTTTGTCTCAGATACACTCAACGTGCATGATCATGTAGAGTGCAATGGGTGGTGTGTCCAACGCAGAAAGTCCCGCTCAATGCTAACTAGTGTGTCCAAGAGTCACACCTAGCCATCTTGATCCCACGCTCAGTGCACAAGTGGTACGCTGAGCATAGAAGCCTACACAATACAACTATTTAAAGGCTTCAAAATCAAACCATTGACACACATTATTACCATTTCGAATTGTAATCTTTATTTTGATAGGTTTTAGAGAGCTTAGCTCACTTAGTTCATAGAAACTAAGTGCAAGCACCTTAGGTGTTAATTTATGCTCAATTATGTGTATTTTTACCACTCCATGAGTGTATTATTCCTACCTTAGGAGTTAATTTATGCTCAATAGTGTGTGTTAATTTATGCTCAAATGTGTGTGGTTCTATCACCCCATGAAATTCTATAATCTTGATAAGTCTTTGAGGATATGATAAAAATATTTTTCTCTACTTGTTTGTGACACTCAATATATTTTACACTCCTATTTGTCGGTTAGGATTTAGGGATTACAAACTTTATTACAGTGAATCTACTTCTAAAACATTTTTGAAATGTCTCCTACAGTTAAAAAGCCCTACAAGCAAAAGTTTTAAAAACTTAATCAAAAAATTTCTATATTTACTTTAGATTTAATTAAGATACTTATTTGAATATGAGGACCTATATTACAACGAACGGAACTTTTTTTAGTACTACCAAGAGTATATCCTCACCCTTTTGGATAAGGAACTAATCTCGTACGAGGTATGTGACTGTTCCTTCCAACAAGTGTCACTCCCAGGAATAGAATCTTTGACTTTTTGAAGATCTTAGGATGTAGCAAGGCTTTACATCACAAGACCAACATCTTATTGATACAACGAATGAACCCATAGAAACGGAAATATTAACTTGATCTAAATATTATTTAGACTTTATGATTAGTAAGTACACTTCTCATATACTACAAAATAGAATTGAAACACCACGAAGAGTTATTCTATTATGTTGCATATAGTAGTAGGAAAAAAACCAACTTGTGTTTGATCCTATACGTAGTTGATGCTAAGTCACGATAAAATGTAGAGATTATGTTACATAGTCTAAAAAAATATAGAACTTTGTTAAATATCTATAATATAAATCAGTCATTTGATAATATTAATACTAGGTCATTGCTTAAAAGGAAAGCATTGTATCGTTGGTTATAGTATTAAAGGAGCAAAGACCACTCCAATATCGCTTAAATTTAGTAAATAATAAGCAAGGGTTACAATGCTTATGTTAAACATACATGTAAAGAAATTATTTTGTCAGTCTAGGATATGAACATAAATATGAAATATACACACTCTCACATGTAAATCAATGTAAATAGTAGACACAGTGATTATGAGGTTGACCAATTTTATATGCCCACAAGGAACTTAGTTGTTGGGAAAATGGTAACGGAATTAGAAGCTTCAAGTTTTAAGTGGTGGTACACTAGTAATACAAGATCGAGAAATGAGATGTGTATGACTGTAAATTAGGGTTGAGTATAGATGCTCCTTCCTCTTTGTATACTACAAATTCATACATTAATAGAGCTTGACGTACAATCCAAAATAGAGTTTTGGTTATCGATGTAAGGATTAAGATTAGTCTGGAGAGAAAAGGACAATATAGAGTTCTAAAAATTAAATAATATAAATTGAAGGGAAAGGAAGGTAAGAGATCCAATCAGGGGGCATTGGAGGAGGGCTTCAAGAGGTATAGGAAGTGTTAAGGATATGAGAGGAGATGATTGATGAGTGACATATGTATAATAAGGGTTTCACAAACTTTATCAAACATGTACATGTATATTCCACCAGTATTTTCTCTATATTATGCTAGTGAGCGATATAGATTTGAGCTCAGTAACCCGCTCGAAAGTTCGTAAAATTTAATTGAGCCAAAGTCGAACTGAAAACATAATTCAGCATTGAACATAACTCAAAACTCGACTCAAGTCGATCCTAAACAAATCGAGTTGATCTTAACTTGACTCATTTTCACCTGTAGAATATTAAAATCACATTGCATAATATTTCACTAAAGAGAAACCCCAAATTATTATAAATATATTGTTCACATTTCAGTGACATTTAAATTGAAGCGATAAATTTCTTCCTGAAGTTATTCATATCAAGTTTCTCTCTATCAGTAGGAGATTAAAATTATTGAAATAAACCAAACAAAGAAAGTAAGAAACATGCCTAATAAGGAATGTTAAAGGATAAACATCCCTTTCATAAAAAAAGTATCAATTCATAATATTACTTGTATTAACCTTCAAATTGATGGAAAGTTGTTAGAAGCTTTGGGTAGTGACAACAAATATTCATCATCTTCCGTTAAGGTATTGCATAATATGGTGACTTTCTTCATCATTGTGGCCTTTGCTATTAGGTACTTCACAAATTCTACTTCTAGTTCATTTCCTTTGAATGCCTTTATCTACACAAACTTCAGCTTTTCATGTACACAGTAGCACAATTCTTGTTTCTCCCAAAACATTGAGATAGGATATGGAAAATCATAGTCATTAGGGCTACCAATAATTGGATTCTCAATATCCTGTGAAGCAAAAGTATATTATGCATCATATATACTTGGATAATAATGAAATTTCCCCAACAAAATATTAATATAAGGATTGTAACTCAAGGATAATATTACATATTGGTAGAGAAATTTCAAGAACTTGTAGAGAAGTACATAATTGTAATGCAGAATAAAGATCATGTGCATCTCTTATGTGGTTCAAATCCAAATCCATTGACAAGGTTGATAAATTTTTAAAAATGTTGTTGCTTGAATATACCTAGGAAATAGATAAGAAAAGGTTAGCAAATTAATATATATACTAAATGAAATATATAATCATACATAGAAGAAGTGATTTAAAGATCAAGTAGACAAGATAGTCAAGGATGATTCATGGTTCCACCGTTGGAGAAGTTGAATGACAATATGAAAAAAGAGGGAATTTTACCATAAGGAGGGAGCATGTCACAAACAACAATATGGAGTTTCATATCACCTACTTAAGTAAGAACAATAACATGAATGTGCCCAATAAATATCATGTCAACAAAGTTCAATCCATATAATTGGGTCTTCTCCTATTATGTGTTGCTTCAATTAAGTTTTGGAAGGAAATGAATAGAAATAGAAGGCTTGAGAATAATAATATACATTTGTGAGACGATTCTAAAGCCTTCCATTTCCCTCTAAAAACTTAGCTCAAACATACCCTTAGATAATTCAAAGTCATGTCAAACTAAATTTGGAGAAACTCAAATAAAATTAGAAGTGCAATCCATATTTTAGCATTTTCAACAAATGGTTGTTTAAATGAGGTTGAAAAGCAATCTTAGGGATTAACCATGGCTACTATATACAGGGTTCGGTCAAACAAGTTTCTAAAACATTATATTAGAAGAGTAAAAGATTAAGATATATTATAATGTAATTGATGTAGTTAAGAAAATAAAACTATTCAAAGAAACTTACCACTGCAGAATGTTCGAGAATTTCCCAGCCTTTCACAATAGAGTACCCTTCATTTATAGCATGCATGTTTCCAAACAATGAGTAATAATAAGAACTGAATGTTTTCAGGTTTGGTGTATAGATGCTTGCAGCATTTGTAGGATAAGTTAAAGAATCAAGCAACAAAACTTCAAGATTCTCACATGAAACTTTTAGCTTATCCACACACAGACCTTGGAGCTTCAAAACTTTAAGACTTTATTTCATGATAATGAGTTTGTTAAATCCAGTAGACTCATTCAGAGTAAAGTTCTACAACACTACACAATTATTCAGAATATCGTTGATGATCCTGTCAGCCAAGTTGATCTTCTCCAGCTTTAGGGTTTTAAGGTTTTTGCAGCCAACAAATGCATTTGAACAATTAATATTGTAGTTAATCATTTCAAGCGAACCTAGACTTTGAAATATCCCCTTTGAGAAATTGAGCTTAGGAATGTCATCTTTGAATAGGAACCACTCTCCCATTTCTCCATTATCAAGCTCACACTCAAGGCTCAATTTTTGAACCCCTTCCCTAGTTTTAAGCACATACTCAACCCAAGATTGAACTTCCCCAAGCAAAAGACTCTTCCATAAGTGCAAAATGCGGAAACTAGGTAAGTCACCATAGTGATGAAACATGATTCTATACACAAGAAGAGCATACCTGTTAGCTCCTTTTGTAACATCTTTGGTTGGTACAAATTTTCTTGAAATTAAAAGTTGTGATAAAGGCTTTATCAATTTCTTCTCATTCAGTTCTATGTGTGTAGTATTTCTCCAAAGATCTTTCCATTTCTTTGAAAGGATACCACTTCTTATAGCTTCATCAAGTGGAAGAAAAGTGAGGATGTGACTTAATACATTTGCAGGTACTTTTTTGGTTAAATCTGGTATTTCATCACTTCCCATTTCCAACTCCACCTTTGATCTCTTTTCTAATCTTCTTTTTGGGTTGAACATCAATGAAGAAATTATAGGATTCAACATTTAAGACAATACTATGGTGAAAAATGTGAGAATGGGAGAGGAAAGTTGTGTTACGGTTGTTCATCTATATATCCATGAAAGACATGTGTCAGCTTGTAATAAAATTTCACAAAATATCTTTCTTCTTTTCGTGTTGATTAAAATTTAAAAAAATCTAAGTTTATTAAATTTCCTAATAATGATATGGAATTGTGTTAATGAAAATTGACCCAAACAATAAATGTAGGTTGAGATTTTTTACCAAAACTGAATTGTAATATTTACTAATTAGAATTTATTTACATTGCAATAGATCAAATGAAAAAATTATATACGTTATATTGTTGAATACATGTATTTTTTCAACTCAACTCAAAGTCAATGTTATATTCTATATATGGTAAATGTCTACAACTCATAACTTTGTTTCTANAGCACATACTCAACCCAAGATTGAACTTCCCCAAGCAAAAGACTCTTCCATAAGTGCAAAATGCGGAAACTAGGTAAGTCACCATAGTGATGAAACATGATTCTATACACAAGAAGAGCATACCTGTTAGCTCCTTTTGTAACATCTTTGGTTGGTACAAATTTTCTTGAAATTAAAAGTTGTGATAAAGGCTTTATCAATTTCTTCTCATTCAGTTCTATGTGTGTAGTATTTCTCCAAAGATCTTTCCATTTCTTTGAAAGGATACCACTTCTTATAGCTTCATCAAGTGGAAGAAAAGTGAGGATGTGACTTAATACATTTGCAGGTACTTTTTTGGTTAAATCTGGTATTTCATCACTTCCCATTTCCAACTCCACCTTTGATCTCTTTTCTAATCTTCTTTTTGGGTTGAACATCAATGAAGAAATTATAGGATTCAACATTTAAGACAATACTATGGTGAAAAATGTGAGAATGGGAGAGGAAAGTTGTGTTACGGTTGTTCATCTATATATCCATGAAAGACATGTGTCAGCTTGTAATAAAATTTCACAAAATATCTTTCTTCTTTTCGTGTTGATTAAAATTTAAAAAAATCTAAGTTTATTAAATTTCCTAATAATGATATGGAATTGTGTTAATGAAAATTGACCCAAACAATAAATGTAGGTTGAGATTTTTTACCAAAACTGAATTGTAATATTTACTAATTAGAATTTATTTACATTGCAATAGATCAAATGAAAAAATTATATACGTTATATTGTTGAATACATGTATTTTTTCAACTCAACTCAAAGTCAATGTTATATTCTATATATGGTAAATGTCTACAACTCATAACTTTGTTTCTATATTGCTACAATACAAATTTGCATAGATTGCATAAAAGATATTATGTATTAAACTTATTTAAGATTATAAGTATAGTGTATTTTCTTAGAGTGATGATTGTAAGTATAGACTATAAGTATAGTGCATCCTAGTCATCAATTCTATGAACTGAAATGGTTTAAATCTAATAACTAATTCAAACCATTGGATTCCCCTAGAATTGATGGCTAAGATTGGGAGTAAGTTTTACTCTTAGAGTAAGCGGGTTCCTCCTCATTTTCTTATTGTTTGATAGAAGAGAAAGAGAAAAGAAAAAGATGAGAAATCTGTATTTTCTTCTATCTTTCGTTTGTTTGCTATAGTAAAAATGAGAAGAGATAAATAATAATATTTGTTAAATGTCAAAACTACCCTTGGAACAATTATATGATTAAAAAAAATTGTAAGTAGTAAAAAATTAAAAGAAAGAAATGTATGTAGCGATAGTGTAACAATATTTTATATTATCACTGTATTATACACCATTTATTTTTGTTAGATGCCTCTCATTTCTATGCCTTAAAAGAATTTTAT
>NC_032020.1:1409010-1410376 GCF_001865875.1 Lupinus angustifolius | reverse complement strand
AGGATGAGGATGACGATGAGGATAGGATGAGGACGAGAATGACGATGTGGATGAGGATATGATGAGGATGAGGATGAGAATGAGGATAGGAGGAGGATTTAGATGAGCATAGGATGAGGAGGAGATTGAGGATAGGATGAGGACGAGGATAGGATGGAGGATAGGTTTAGGACAAGAATGAGGATGAGGATAGGATGAGGATGATGACGAGGACAGGATGAGGAGGAGGATAAGCATGAGGATGAGGGTAGGATTAGGATGAGGATGAGAATCAGAATGGGGATAGGATGAGGATGAGGATAGGATGAGGACGATAAAGAGGATGAGAATAAGGATAGGACGAGGATGAGGATGAGAATGTGGAAGTGGAAGAGGATGTGGATGAGGATGAGGATGAGGAAAATAAAGAGGATGAGGACGAGAATGAGGATGAGTATGAGGACGAGGATGAGGACGAGAATGAGGATGAGGAACAGGAAGACGATGAGGATGAGGAAGAGGAAGAGGATGAGGACGAGAATGAGAATGGGGATAGCAAGAGGATGAGAACGAGGATAGGATGAGGAGTAGAATGAGGATGAGGATGAGGATAGGATGAAGATGAGGATAGGATGAGGAGGACGATGAGGATGAGGATGATGCTGAGGATGAGAATGATGCTGAGGATGAGAATGAGGATAGGATGAGGATGAGGATGAGGACTAGAACGAGAATGAGAATGAGGATAGGATGAGGATGAGGATGAGGATAGGATGAGGACGAGATTGAGGATGAGGATACGATGAGGATGAGGATAAGGATAGGATGAGAATGAGGATGAGGAAGAGGATGAGGATGAGGAAGAGGATGAGGAAGACGATAGGTCGAGGACGAGAATGAGGATGAGGATAGGTCGAGGACAAGAATGAGGATGAGGATAGGATGAGGTGGAGGATGAGTGTAGGATGAGGACGAGAATGAGGATGAGGATGAGGAAGGGATGAGGATTAGAATGTGACGAGGATGAGGAAGTGGATTAAGATGAGGATGAGGATTATGATGAGGATAGGACGAGGAAGAGGATGAGGATGAGGATAGGATGAGGATGAGAATGAGGATGAGGATAGGAAGAGGATTGGATGAGGATGAGCATGAGAATTAGGATAAGATGAGGATGAGGATGAGGACGAGAATGAGGATGAGGATGAGGATATGATGAGGACGAGGATGAGGACGTGGATGAGGATAGGATGAGGACGCGAATGAAGATGAGGATAGGATGAGGAAGAGTAAGTGGATGAGGATGAGGATAGGATGAGGACGAGAATGAGGATGAGGATAGGAAGCGGAGGAGGATGAGGATAGGATGAGGATGAGGATAGGATGA
>NC_032020.1:1407187-1408910 GCF_001865875.1 Lupinus angustifolius | reverse complement strand
GAGGAGGATAGGATGAGGATGAGAATGAGGATGAGGATAGGATGACGACGAGGATGAGGAAGGGATGAGGATGAGAATACGACGAGGATGAGGAAGGGATGAGGATGAGAATACGACGAGGATGAGGAAGGGATGAGGATGAGAATACGATGAGGATGAGGAAGTGGATTAAGATGAGGATGAGGATTATGGTGAGGATAGAATGAGGATGAGGAAAGGATGAGGATTGGATGAGGACGAGAATGAGAATTAGGATAGGATGAGGAGTAGGATTATGGTGAGGATAGGATGAGGATTGGATGAGGACGAGAATGAGAATTAGGATAGGATGAGGATGAGGATGAGGACGAGGATGAGGATGAGGACGAGGATGAGGATGAGGACGAGGATGAGGATGAGGACGAGGATGAGGATGAGGACGAGGATGAGGATGAGGACGAGGATGAGGATGAGGACGAGGATGAGGATGAGGACGAGGATGAGGATGAGGACGAGGATGAGGATGAGGACGAGGATGAGGATGAGGACGAGGATGAGGATGAGGACGAGGATGAGGATGAGGACGAGGATGAGGATGAGGACGAGGATGAGGATGAGGACGAGGATGAGGATGAGGACGAGGATGAGGATGAGGACGAGGATGAGGATGAGGACGAGGATGAGGATGAGGACGAGGATGAGGATGAGGACGAGGATGAGGATGAGGACGAGGATGAGGATGAGGACGAGGATGAGGATGAGGACGAGGATGAGGATGAGGACGAGGATGAGGATGAGGACGAGGATGAGGATGAGGACGAGGATGAGGATGAGGACGAGGATGAGGATGAGGACGAGGATGAGGATGAGGACGAGGATGAGGATGAGGACGAGGATGAGGATGAGGACGAGGATGAGGATGAGGACGAGGATGAGGATGAGGACGAGGATGAGGATGAGGACGAGGATGAGGATGAGGACGAGGATGAGGATGAGGACGAGGATGAGGATGAGGACGAGGATGAGGATGAGGACGAGGATGAGGATGAGGACGAGGATGAGGATGAGGACGAGGATGAGGATGAGGACGAGGATGAGGATGAGGACGAGGATGAGGATGAGGACGAGGATGAGGATGAGGACGAGGATGAGGATGAGGACGAGGATGAGGATGAGGACGAGGATGAGGATGAGGACGAGGATGAGGATGAGGACGAGGATGAGGATGAGGACGAGGATGAGGATGAGGACGAGGATGAGGATGAGGACGAGGATGAGGATGAGGACGAGGATGAGGATGAGGACGAGGATGAGGATGAGGACGAGGATGAGGATGAGGACGAGGATGAGGATGAGGACGAGGATGAGGATGAGGACGAGGATGAGGATGAGGACGAGGATGAGGATGAGGACGAGGATGAGGATGAGGACGAGGATGAGGATGAGGACGAGGATGAGGATGAGGACGAGGATGAGGATGAGGACGAGGATGAGGATGAGGACGAGGATGAGGATGAGGACGAGGATGAGGATGAGGACGAGGATGAGGATGAGGACGAGGATGAGGATGAGGACGAGGATGAGGATGAGGACGAGGATGAGGATGAGGACGAGGATGAGGATGAGGACGAGGATGAGGATGAGGACGAGGATGAGGATGAGGACGAGGATGAGGATGAGGATAGGAGGAGGACGAGAATGAGGATGAGGATAGGATGAGGACGAGAATATATATTAGGATAGG
>NC_032020.1:1406723-1407087 GCF_001865875.1 Lupinus angustifolius | reverse complement strand
GACGTGAGTGAGGATGAGGATGAGGATGAGGATGAGGATGAGGATTAGGATGAGGATGAGGATGAGGTTAGAATGAGGATGAGGATGAGGATAGGAGGAAGATGAGAATGAGGATAGGATGAAGAGTAGCATGAAGAGGAGGAGGAGGATGACGATGAGGATAGGTTGAGGACGAGAATGTGGAAGAGGATGAGGATGAGAATAAGGATCGGATGAGGTAGAGGAAGAGGATGAGGATGAGGATATGGACGAGAATGAGGATGAGGAAGAGGATGAAGAAGAGGATGAGGATTAGGATGAGGATGAGGATGAGGAAGAGGAGGAGGATGAGGATTAGGATGAGGATAGGTTGAGGACGAGGAAG
>NC_032020.1:1289121-1406623 GCF_001865875.1 Lupinus angustifolius | reverse complement strand
ATGAGGATGAGGATGAGGATGAGGTTAGGATGAGGATGAGGATGAGGATGATGCTGAGGATAGGAGGAGGAGGAGAATGAGGATAGGATGAGGATGAGGAAGAGGATCCGGATGAGGACGAGGATGAAGATAGGTTGAGGACGAGAATGAGGATTAGGATACGATGAGGATGAGGATAGAATGAGGATGAGGACGAGGATGAGGAAGACGATGAGGATGAGGAAGAGGATGTGGATGAGGAAGTGGATAGGATGAGGACGAGAATGAGAATGAGGATAGGATGAGGACAAGAATGAGGATAGATTAATGAGTAGAATGAGGATGAGGGAAAGGATGAGGATGAGGATGAGGATAAGAAGAGGACGAGAATATCATGCCTTGATAGCTAATCATCCCGGTTAAAAATTGGTGTTACATTCTTTAATTCTATGTATCTATTCTGATTTATTTATGCAAGATATATGTTTTTATTTTATTGATACATTCCTAAGTTCATAATGCTTATTTTAGAATGACCACTTAAAATATGATTTAAGATAAAAAATCTTTTTATGGATGTCATCAAATGAAGCTAAGATCCAGGGATAAAGTTAGTTCATTTGTCACAATAACATATGAATAAGACAACTTGTTTTCAAGGCTACTCAATATATTGATGACGTTGATATGAAGATGATAACTCATTTTGCCAAAGGTTAATCAAATGACGGGTAGTTGTAAAACAAGGTTTGAATATCATCTTTCTTGTATATGGGACCGTGAGGAATTTAAGAAATGGTGTGTGGTGAAATCAAGCATAAACACATAACTTACATATTCGATCATCTTGATATTGAAATGTTGAAGAATTATACTTTCCAATTCCAACAACTATTCTTCTCTTGAATTATACATAGTTAGTTTTATTTCACTTTTACTTTACTTCAACTTGAAGAAACACAAAAATAACTTTTGCTATTGATCTAAAACTAAAGTAATGAACAATTTTCTATTCCAATTCTCTGCGGGTTCATCACAACTCAATACCATGTTACAATTGAATCTTGAAAGAATTTGAGAATAACTATATTAAATGACAACTCCTTGACATAAATTCTTTTATTTGTTGAATGAAACCGAAACCATGCTCACACATGCTCTCATCATATATTCTTCTTCTCAATAGATATAAGTTATTATTTTGAATTAATCTATTATTTTAAACTTTGACATACATATGTTTGTTTCTTTACATTTTAATATTATTTAATTACTATTAATTATAGATTGTAATTAAATAAAGTTGCACCCCGAGAATTTTGGTCAAAATTTGCCACTGTTGCAAACTATTATGATTATATTCTTATTGAAAGAGGTGTTGAACTGCTTTGGATCGTGAAAATGATGGTCTGTCCAGTCTGGATTGACCTAGAAAGCTAAAGATATGATTCACTAATTTTTTTTAATCAAGGTCATTCTTCATTCCAATCCAAAAAAAGAGACACATTAGTTCAATATAATTATGCACCTATTTATATTATATATTATAAAATAATTATTAATTATATATTACCCAAACTAATTGAATAATTTAATCGAGATCTAGCGGAACTTTACATCATTAAACTAACACATTGTTGGTAGGAAGCTGCAGTCCTACCCTTATAATTGAAGAGTTTATTCCAAGATTTAGATAGGATGCACGAGTTGAGAGTAGTGTATCGACTTTGCATGAAGGACAGTTTCGACCAAATCATACGTTGAAGAGAAAACAAATTTTGTCCCTTGAAAATACAATTAATACCTATTTATTTTTTATTATTATTGTCAAACCTTTTAAGCATAATGATGTTTTTCAACCATGTTGTTGTACTTCCATTTTTGGTTACACGATATGTGTGAGTTACCATTATGTTTTTTGCAGTTAAATTATAAAAAACTCTCTTCAAGTATAATTTAGGATAAAATGATCTTTGAAAAAATGTTCTAAGCTTGAGTGTCGATAAGGGATCATAAAATGTATTAGCACCTCGACCGCTCGTAATAAAGCGGTACCCTCAGTAACTGCATAGACTTTATTATACCCTTTAACTAAAAGATTAATTTGATAAAAGAAAATTTTGTTTGTTTTTCTATTCTAACTAAAGGGGGGTACATTTTTAATTTTTTGTAGTGTTTGAAAAGATAGTATCTTGTTCATATGTATCCCTATGAGTATAGTGAATCAAGATTACGTGGTTCTGCGTTTGAAAATTGGTAAATTGGTTTGATTAGTTTTATAAATGACTTGAATTGTGTGTATTGGGAACAAGCGAGCTATCAAATAGCAAAAGAGTAGAGATAAGAGAATAACACAAAAAATTTGATAACGAGGTTCATCCAATTACGCTTATGTTCCCGAGAGTGTTGGGAGGCTACAATAATGTATTAGAGAATTAGGATTTATGTTTAGCTATTGTTCTTCTTCTTACATTAGGTTTACAGAACATAAATATATAGCCCTCTAACCCAACTCTCTTACATCAGCCTAAGCCCATAACTAATATTGCTATTATCTAGAGAATATGAGACATTGCAAACAATTTCCACCTTGGCGAATATCATCAATGTCCATCTTCTGTCATTAGGTTGGGGGTGCTGCATAGTCTAGCATCAGTAAATTCTCAACAAGCTCAAGCAATGCCTGAACTTGTCCTCGATAACCAACTTGGTGAACATATCAGTTGTATTTTTTGAAGTGTGAACCTTCTATAATAGTATACGCCCACAAACTACCAAATCTCTAATCTTTTAAAATCTCACTTCAATATGTTTGGTCCTAGAATGACACACCTGATTCTTTACCAAGAAGATAGCACTATCACTGTCACAATGCAGCGAAACTCCATATTGCTCAATGCCTAATTCATTTACCAGCCCCATAAGCCAAAGGGCTTCCTCGGAAGCTTCATCAGCTGTCATGTACTCTACTTCAGTTGTGGACATAGTAACAACAAACTGAACTGATGATCTCCACATAATTGGTCCACCTAAAGGGGTGAAGACAAACCCTGTTGTGGATCTTCTATCATCCAAGTCTCCTGCATAGTTCGAATCAACATAAACAACAATTGAAGGCTTACTTTGTTGGCTGCCAAACATGATACCGAGACCTGTAGTCCCTTTCAAATATTTGAAAGTCCATTTGACTATTTCCAATGTTGATTCCTTAGTTTCGACATGTACTTGCATGCTTGACTAACTGTTTCTGCCAAGTCCGATCTAGTACAAACCATGACATACATCAAGCAACACACTGCACTAGCAAATGAAACCAAGGTTATTGGGACTGGACCAGACGATTAGATCGGTCCAACCATCACTCACTTGCATAGACGACCCCGTACATCCAAAAATTCGGGAAGCCTTTACAAGCCGTTTTGGGCTGTGGAAAAATCGGTCCAACCGGGTTAGACTGGGTAAAACTGGAATAACTCGGTTGGTTAAACCGACCGTCTAGATGAAATTAAATAAAAATTAAAAACTTAGGCATTGCACAGGTGTTGCACTTTGTAATTGGTCTTACATTAGTAAAAAGAGCAAACCTAGCAGCTAGTCGCCTGGACTGAAGAGAACCTACGTTTGCCTTGCTGTCACCATTGTCATCGTCTTCTTTGACCGTCGATGTCATCTTCCTTCACCGTCTTTATCTCTTCACTTAAAGCCTCTATAGCATCACTCTCTCTCAATTTCCAGAAGGTTTTTCATTTATTACTTTTTCCAGTAAACACACCACAATTTCATTTCATATTCACGTTTTTTGACAAACCCGACATGTGAAGATATGGTGGGGTGGTGTTATTGGAAATTGACAAACCCACCTAATTCTAAAATCCGAACATGAATTTGGGATTCATACCCCTTTAACATTCATATTCTTTTATGATATTAGTCATATATGTTATGGTAACTGTTTGATATTACAAGTGGTGGAAGGGTGACGCATTTGATTATTTTATTTTATACTAAATTTAAATATTCTATGTATTGTATTGTGCTTTGGTTGGTTGTCTTGTATAACCCCATTCTCCAATGTTCAACATGCCACATAGCAATAGCAATTGATAGGACATTATCACATAGTAAGATTTTAAGCATGCATTATTATTTGCCTAGATAACACAAGTTGGATCAATCGATGCTCCAAGATTCTTTTCTTTTCTTTTGAAATAGCAAGTTTATTTATGTTATTTTGCAGTAGGAATTGGTATTCTAATTTCTACGTATTGTTTAGTGGTAGCAATCAGATTTTGCATTGTATTAATATATTATTCTTCTCTCTATACTGATATTGTTTATTTAATTTGGTAAATGGTTATGATTTTAGATATGATATCATCTGAAAGTTTCCAAATACAACTCAGGTAGTAACTCCTACTACTCAATTTGTTAGAGTAAAATCTGACCTAAAATGAGACCATGGCCAATTAGTGGAAGATGTTGATGGAAAGAAAAGTATAAAATGTTTGTATTGTTCAAAGTGTTATAAGGATGGAAGAATACATCGAATTAAACAACATCTTGCTGGAGAAAAGGGAGATGTTCTACATTGTCTTTCAGTCCCTTTTAAAGTTAAACATCAATTAAAGGAACATTTGAATCAAGTTAGTAGTAGTAGAAAACGAGGAACTAATCAAATTCGAAGGGGAGAAGATTCAGATCAGGAAAATGTTATAGATCATGTAGGAGATATGAATCCACCAATACTAACTAAAGCCAAGGGTAAGACAAACAGTTTGGGATTTGCTCCAAGAACTACATCATGAGCTTAACCCTTAATCAGAATGGGCTTTTTAGGTAAGGATGTTATTCATAAGGCTGATTTGGCAATTTCTCGATTCTTTTATGATTGTTGCATCCCATTCAAATGTTCAAATTCAGTTTACTATCAACCTATGATAGATGCAATTGTCGCAATTGGTCTTGGTTATAAAGGTCTTTGTTATTATGCCATTAGATCTAATTTGTTGCATGAAATGAAGAAAAATGTTGAGTTATTAGTTGAGAATTTCAGAAATTTTTGGAAAGAAACTCGTTGTACCATCATGGATGATGGTTGGCAAGACCAAAGAAGTAGGCAACTTATCAATTTTCTTGTCTATTCTCGAAATGGAATAAGTTTTGTGAGATATATTGATGCATCTGATGTCGTTAAAGATGTCTGAACACTTTGTAATTTGTTTATTAAGTTAGTTGAGTTTGTTGGAGTAACCAATGTTGTATACTTGGTTACTGATAATGCTACAAATGATAGAGCCGTAGGCGCTATGTTAAGTGAGAAGTTTCCATCTATATTTTGGTCTATTCGTGCTGCACGTTGTTTAAATTTAGTTCTACGAGACATTGGTAAAATGGAGCATGTGAGTACCTTAGCTAAGAGTACCTTTGATATAAAAAAGTTTGTGTACAATCATGAGTTTTTGTTAGCATGATTAAGGAAAAGAAAAGGGTGGAAAGAAATCATACGTCTTAGGGTAACTCATTTTGAAACAACCTTCATTGCACATAAAAACAGTCATGAACACAAAAATTATTTGCAAGACTTGGTCACTAGTAAAGACCTTATTGATTCTATATATTGTAGGGACAAGAAAACAAATAAACTTGTGGAGGTTGTGATGAATACAAGGTTATGGAATGATTGTGCAATTATTGTCAATATTGTGGCCCCGTTAAGCCGCTTGTTAAAAATTGTTGATGTTGATGACATACCTTCTCTACCTTATTTGTATGATAGGATGCGTAGAGCAACGAAAATTATTAAGAATGTGTTCATGAATAAAAATTATTTGTATAAGCCTTGTACAAGAATTATAAAGCAAAGATGGAATAAACAACTTAGAACAAAATTACATTGTGCTGCATACTTTTGAATCCAACATTCTACTATAATAAGGATAACTTTTGTATCAAACTAGAGGTTGAACAAGGTTGGCATGATGTTTTACAAGCAAAAGTTACCACAAGTAACACTGAGGTTTTTAAACAAAGTTGCATCTATCATGATAAAGTTGAGAGTTTTAGCAATACCATGGCAATTGAAACAGTTAAACACTTGCGACCATGTATGATTTTAATTTATCAATTTATTGAAATATTGTGTAAGATTGTAACATTTTAATGGCCTACTAAGTGCTTTTTAGATCAATGATGGTCCCAATTTGGATTTGGTGATCCTATGGTATCTCAATTAGTTATTAAGATTTTGAGTCAAACAACATCTTGTTCTGGTTATGAAAGAAATTTGAGTGTATTTGAAAAAATATGCACAAGGTAGAGGAATAGATTAGAGCACAAAAGATTGAATGATCTAGTCTATGTGCACTATAACTTAGGCTTAAAAGATAGGATTGTTTTTAACTCAATTTTCAATGTTTGTTACTTAACTTCGATTTTGTATTGATATATGATATTTGTTATAATTATAGGGCGATTAATAAAAGAAGAACACTTGATCATGTTGACTATGAGAGTATGGAGAATATTGAGTTTTGGATTACTGAAGAAGAAGAAACTCCATTGATTGATTATGATGAAATACAAAGAATGTTCTATTATGATTTGTCAAATCTAATACTTGATTTAACAAAAGATGATGAAGGTTTGTTTTGAACATATTAAAATGTGAAACAATTTTCTAATTATTATACAAATTAATCTAATGTATACTCTAATTTATAGGTATGGTGAAGGATGAAATATTACTAATGACGAAAAGCTTAATTTGGACTTTTTTCATGAAGAAGATGTAGATGGTTATACTCAAAATACATCTCTAACCAACAATGTCAATTTAGGATCTAATGAAGATTATGATACAGGATGAATTAGAATGTTTAATCTCTATATGAGATAGTTGTGTTTTGATTTATAATTCTAAATATGCAAGAATTAAACTTGGTTGATGCACTTTTATTTTGATTTATGTGTATGCATTATGCAAAACATGATCTTGATAAGTATGCTATCCACCCAGTCTAATTAATTTTATAATATATGTATATAATTATATATGATATTATAATATCGTCCGGACCGACTGGAGGACCTAACCGGTAAAACCAATTAGAACCTATACATGACATCTTCCAATTTGAAGTTATTTGCCAATATAGTGCTCACTACTTTAACATTGCTCATATCAAATCTCTCTAAGATCTTTGCAATATAGCTTTGTTGGGAGAGCCATAATTTTCTAGCTCCCCTATCCATGTGAATCTCCATCCCAAGATTCTTCATAGTAACCCCTAAATATTTCCTGTCAAACTACTTACCTAACATGAATTTCAGTTCAATGATATCACTCAAATGATTAGCAGCAATCAACATATCATCAACATAAAGTAGCAAAAAAATAAAAAAGCCATCAACAAGGCTTCTCACATAAACACATGAATCATATTCACAATGCTTGTAACCAAGCTTCAACATATAAGTGTCAAATCGCTTGTACCATTGTCTAGGAGACTACTTCAACCGATATAGAGATTTCTTCAAATTGAAAAACCAAGTGACTCTGTCCAATTGCACTGAACCCTTCTACTTGTGTCATGTAAATTTTATCCTCTAATTCACCATGGATAAAAGCAGTCTTCACATCCATCTGTTCTAAGTGCATATCCCGACTGGCTACCAAGGCAAGCACTGCCCTGATAGAAGTGTGTCTCACCACTAGGGAGAAAATCTCATTGCAGTCATTCCCATTCTCCGGTAAATACCCTTTTGCTATAAGACGAGCCTTGAAAATTTCCCCTTATTTTTCTGATAATGTTTGCTTCCTCTTGTAGACTCACTTGTATCCAACTACACACTTTTTTGGGGGAAATGGTATAAGCTCCCAAATTTGATTCTTGTGTAAAGACTCCATCACCTCCATTATGACACTTATCCATTATTCTTTATCCTATGTGTTTATAGCCTCTCGAAAGCTACAATGATCTCCTCAGATGATATGGAAAGTAACTGAAGCCATATCCTCAAAGCCATATCTCTCTAGAGGTTTGATAGAATGTCTATCCCAGTCTCTGGCAAGTACATACTCATGCACACCTAAACTCTCCACGTGAGAATCATCATGTTCTTGTCTTGAATTAGTATATAGTTCCTTGCCTTTATTCACCCGAACTGTTTCATTACTCATTAGAATCATATTTAACCCCAAATCTCTCCATTTAGCCTTTGTACCTTTGTAAAAAATGTCTGTTTCATCATGAAATCTTCATCAAACACTATATCTATACTCAACACCACTTTTCTGGAAAGTGGATCCCACAACTTGAACCCCTTTAAACCATTGGTATATCCAATGAAGATAGACCTCTTTTCTTAGGATCAAGTTTAGATCGTTAATCACTAGGTAAATGTACATAAGCAGGACAACCAAATATAAGTACAATATTATAATTGATTGGGTTACCTGTCCATGGTGATCTATTGATGACATAACATGCCATACTAGGTGCCTCTGTCCAAATACTTTTGGAAAACCCAACATTCAGTCTAAAAAATTTGGCACTCTTTGTAAGAGTTCTATTCATCCTTTGTGCAACATCATTTTGTCGATGAGTCTTCTTCACTAAAAAGTGCCTCTGAATGCCACGTTCCTCACAAAATTTCTGAAAATGTGAGTCTTGGTATTCCATACCATTGTCTGACCTCATGTATTTAGTTTTCTACCAGTCTAGTTCTCTACCTCTGCATTCCAAATCTTGAACTTGACAAAGACTCCTAACTTGTGCTTCAGAAAATATACCCAGACATTGCGAGAAAAGTCATCAACGAATGTAACAAAATACCTATATGCTCATAGGGATGGTTCCTGAGTGGGTCCCCATACATCAGTGTGGACATAGTCTAGAATTCTCTGAGTCCTATGTTAGCCAACCTTTAAACTAACTCGTGACTATTTTATAAGCGGACAATAGTTGGACAAATCTAGCTTGCATCTGCTGACTCCCCTCAATAGTCCTATTTTACATAGTTGTATCAAACCACACACAATAATATTTCACAAAAATATTTTGGGATATTAGTTTCAATCAATATTGTACGTGATAGTTCTTCAAAAGATCTATTCTTTCTCTCTACCACACAATTTTGTTGTGGTGTTCTAGGAGTAGAGAAATGATGAGTGATTCCATTATCATCAAAAAATTCCTCGAAAGAAGCATTTTGAAATTCTCCCCCATGATCACTTCTTATGGTAGTTATTTTCAAAGATTTTTCATTTTGAAATCTCTTAGCATATTTTCTAAAGACATTAAATGCCTCTTTCTTGTGTTCCAAGAGAAAAGTCCAAGTATATCTCGAAAAGTCGTCTATTATCACAAGAGCAAAGTAGTTACCACCAAAACGTTTTGTCTGGGCCAAATAAGTCCACATGTAGTAATTGTAATGGTCTATCATAAGAAACCATATGTTTTGGTTTAAAAGAAGTTTTTGTTTGTTTTCCCTTTTGACAAGCACTACATAGTTTGTCTTTAATAAACTTCATATTTGGTAAACCAACGACCAAATCTTTCTTGATCAGTTTATTCAAATGATCCATATGAATATGAGCAATTGTCCTATGCCATAACCATGCACCATGATCATTAATAGTTAAATAGTTAAGGGAAGAGAAGAATCATTTAAAGCAATCATATAAATATTATTTATTCTCTTAACATAAATTTTAGAGTTTTTGAATACCTTACTATCAATGACGCATTTGTCTGGGTAGAACCCCACATGGAACTCTTTGTCACAATGTTGACTTATATTGAGTAAGTTGTGAGTCCCTCATCATATAATACTCCTTCTATTATACTAGAAGGTGGCTTCCTGACTCTACCAACTTCAAAAATTCCTTCTTTATTGTTGTCACCATGTGACGTAGCTTTTGTCCCTTGGAGTGAGGACAAATAACTTTCCTTTGTCGCCTATCATATGTTTTGAGCAGCCACTATCCAAGTACCATAAATCACTGGTGGCTCCCAAATATTCCTACAAAAAAGGTTATGTAATATTAGGTACACAATTCAGTTTGGATCCTACAGGGTTAACACCTTTCTCTACCCATTGAACATATCCTAGGGGTACACCAATTTTTCTAATCATGCATGTATTATGTGTATACCCATATTTTTTATAGTAAGTGCAGATGGATTGATGCTTTTGTATCCCAGTTTTAGATTTAGAAACATGATGAGTATGAATACTTGGTTTTTGAAAAAATATTTTTGTAGACACCTTTTTTATTTTAGGAAGAAGGTTTGGAGAAACTTAAACCTCTACGATCTGTGGAGTGTCTTTGCTCTTTAACCATGTCATCCAATTTTGACAAGAAGAAGAAGGTTTATCTCGGAATGCGTCAATCTCATTCTTTTGTTTAAAACATATTTTGCTGAGTTTGACATATTCACTATGCAGTTCATTAAAACCATTTTGTAATTCAGAAAATGATGGCATATCTAAAGGTTCGGTTTCACTTACCTCCTCATCATCAGCATGATGAGACGACTTTAGAGAGAGAGATGATCCTGCTCTTCTTTTTCTAATTCTAAAGTGGAATTTGAGTCATTATCTTCCTATGCAATTAAGCCTGTCTACGAGTCTTCTTTTCTTGTTTTGCCTTGAAAGGATTATTTTTAAGTGTAGGATAGTCCATCTTCATGTGACCAAATTTCCCACGTTCAAAACAATTATAGTTTTGTTTTGAGGTGGAAACTTCATTGCTCTAGGTGAATCTTCTTGGTTGTCCAGCCTTACCACTTTTGTTTCTTTTAAGAAACTTGCTGAACTTCTCCACTAGCACACTCATATCTTCCATGTCCTCCTTTTATAAATCATCTGCTGAGGATTCATACACCTCAACTTTTGCTTTAAGAGAAATATTCTTTCTCTTCTTTTTTTCATCACGTTGTTCGAGTTGGCTTAATTCCAACTCGTGTTATTGCAACTTTCCAAAGAGGGCAGCCAACAACATCTTAAATAAACTTTTCTTTTCTCAAATGGTTGTTACTTTGGGTTTCCATTGTCTTGTAAGTGATATTAGAACTTTTAAGTTCATGTCACGACTTGACAATACCTTACCAAGTGCAATTCTATGATTTGTAAGGTGAGTAAATCTCTTTTGGAGATCTAATATCTTCTCTCCAAATTTCATGCGAAAAATTTCATATTCCTGGGATAGAGTATTGAGTCTCGACCTTTTTACGTCCTTCGTTCCTTCATGAGTGGTCTGTAGACTATCCCGCATTAACTTAGCAGATTTGCAGAATGACAGTCTATAGAATTCGTCAATACCAAGGGCTGAAGTGAGGTTGTTCTTGGCTTTGAGATCATATTGCACTGTCTTCTTATCTTCATCATTCCACGAGTATTTTGGATTTACTTCCATTACACTATTAACAATAGTGAAAGGTTCATAAGGTCCTTCCTCAATCATATTCCAAATGTTCAGCTCTTGAGATTCTGTAAAGATTCTCATCGTGATTTTCGAGAAATCTTAGCATTCTCCAACGAAGCTTGAAGGGCGATAGATGTTGGAACATTCTCCCAAAAATGATCTTGAGACCATACAAAAGTAGGATAATTTACTCAAAATAAGGTTTGGTGCCAATTTTAAGAATTACATGGCAACTAAGGAGGGATTGAATTAGTTGTTGGGAGAAATGACTGATTCTTCTACTTTGTACAACGGATTATTGATGCATAAGTCAACCAATAATAAAATCACAAGAATAAGGTAGAAGAAGAATGCACAGAGAAATCAACCAAGTAATGCATGAATAAGTGATATATTTTTCGTATGATTGGATGAATGAGTGAATGTTTGATTGATTTTTTTAATGTCGGAATGATGATTTTTTTTTGTGTGATGGATGATGAATGTATAAATGATGGTTTTTTTTATTTTTTATGAATGTTTGAATGATGTATATTTTGATGAAGGTATGAATTATGTAATTTTGGAATGAAAGCATGTATGAATGGATTCATGATATGTATCAGAATGATGTCAATGAATTTTCTATATCCCTAGGGTCTGGTAGACCCTATTTTGGGGTAATATAGTCTCACTTACAATATAATAAAATGTCATGATGGATTTGACATATATTATTTTATTAAGGCAACCTCGAAGTTAAACGACACAACTCCGAGCTTATCAGGCTGATGAACAATTTATCCCTAGGGCGCTTAGCCCATTGAAGGGAAAAAAAAATTATCCTTATGGTGTTTAGCTCATTAGAGGTAATGAAAATGATCCACAGAGCTTTTAGCCCATCAAAGGGTTTGAAAATTTTCCCTAGAGCTATTAGCCTATCTAATGGAATGAAAGATAATCCCTAGGGCATTTAGCCCATCGAAGGGAATAAAAAATTATCTCTAGGACGTTTAGCTCATTGGAGAGAATATAAATTATCCCTACGGCGTTGAAATTCAATAACTAAAGCAAAATGCTTTATTTTTTATTTTTAGATCCTTACAAATTAATCAAAATTTTTTATTTTTTATTTTTGTGTCTGACAAGAGGTTATCTTGCTTCTACGTATCCCTAACAACACTTTCTAAAATAAGTGATGTTAAAGATAACACTTTTAACATCACTTTCTTCAATAAGCGCTGTTAAAGATAACACCTTTAACAATGCTTATTGAAAAAATGTTGTTAAATATATGAAGCATGGTCTTTAACAGCGCTTTCTTCAATAATCGTTGTTAAAGATAACACCTTTAACAGCGCTTGCTTAAAGAAGCATTGTTAATTCTCTCACGCCTTACATTTAACCGTGTTCAACACATAAGCGATGTTGAATGAGTGTTGTTAAATACCAATTCTAGCGTAGTGCTTCAAGATCGTCTCGACCGCATCAAATATCAAAGTGATATTTGAAATATAGTTAAAAAAAATCATCTTCAAGATAGATTACACAGCAGAAGCTAATGTTCGCACCGCATCAAATCTCAAACAGATATTTCAAATATAGTTAAAAAAATTTCTTCTTCGGAATAGATGAAGCAGCAGAAATTAATGTCTGCACCGCATCAAATCTCAAAGAGATATTTGAAATATTGAAATAGCAAGATAGATGAAGTAGCATAAACTAATGTCTATACGGCACTAAATCTCGTAGAGATATTTGAAATATAGTTAAACATTTGTCATCTGCATGATAAATGAAGCAGCAGAAACTAATGGCTATACCGCATCAAATCTCAAATATATTTGAAATATAGTTAAAAATTTGTCATATTTTCAAGATAGATGAAACAACATAAACTAATGTCCACACCACATCAAATTTCAAAAAAAAAAATTGAAATATAGTTAAAAATTTATCGTTCTCAAGACTGATGATGGTTCATTAATGTAGATATAGGATTTTATCAAAAGAATGGTCACAACGTTTTTTATTTAAAATATATTCGGTATAAATATATAATTGTCACGAGATCTGACTTAAACTTGATATTACAAACAACATATTAAGAATAACATATCTCTTATTAATGGCACATAGACATAGTAAACCAAATTAACAAGCTCACTCAGTCAACGACTAATAAGAAACATGCACTCAACAAGAAAGGACATTTACATACAACCTGGGCTAGGTTACCTCTTAGTGGCGCTCGCTTTTCGTCTCATGGCTATAGAGTCGGTCATAGACAGTGGGAGAGTTGGGAAATGGCTTATCAAACATATCAGCACCAATAGCTTGAATGGGTGAAACACGCTCCACCATGAAAAATGGTCATGAGATTGATATAAAGCCAAAAGTTGAACCGTAGAAGACGCCTCATGAAAGCATATTCAAAGAGGTATATTAATAGGAATAGTATCCAATATGAGGTTAAATTCTTAGCTTCTGTGTAAGACGCAGTCTCAATAGCTTGAATGGAATCACCTCATGCAAAATGGTTAATGCATTTTAGAAATAGTTTGAGAAGCCACAAATAACCCATATTGAATTAAATTCAAATTCACTCTTTTTTATGCTGATTGAGCTCCCATATTGAGAGAACTTCACACGTGCTTACCTTGGCAACTTATCAATCTTATCTTTATCTTTAACATCCTTCTGAAAATGAAGTGTTGTGAAAGCACAAGCATTTATGTTTTAAAGTGACTCCTATCATTTTGTGAACCCGTTTTGTAATTTGAGTTTTGAAACTTGTCAAGAACTCATCCTTGTTTGCTTCCTGTTAGATATTGTTAGATGTCTCTCATTTCTATGCCTTAAAAGAATTTTATGACTATTTTATGGCTCTCTCTAAAGACATTTTGTGTCACTTTTATGGCTTTGTTTCCAAGCATCCAATGCTTCATATCCAAGATACCAAGACTTTGCTTGCCTATAAAAGGACACATATAGAGAGCTTCAAAATCATCTTCACAACACACAACATCTCTTTCATTTACACATATATTGTGAGTGCATTCTTGGTGAGAATTCTTGTTCCATTTGAGAGAGTATTTGTGAGAAAAAATATTGTCATTTGTCCTCATCATTATAAGAGGATTTCTTGTACTCTTCTTTTTTACATAGTGGAATTTTGCTCTTGATCGCCCGTGGTTTTTTTCCTCTCACACTGAGGGGTTTTTCCACGTTAAATCTTGTGTGTTATTTTCTTTATCATTTACTTGCTTCTCTTTTGTTCTCAATTGATTCAATCCTGTGCTTCAGCATTGTGCTCTATCCTTAACAATTTTCAATCATCATCGACTATTAAATAAAAGAACACAAATACATTGTTGATGATGCACTGACTCAATGTGAACTATTATACTTTCAATGCATAGATATTACACTAAAATATCAATATATTTAAATATTATGGTAGATATAGTTTTAATTTTTAATTACTAACCAATAATTTATAACAATAATTATTATGAATTAAGTAGAAAAGAATATGTAAAATTTGGTTATCAATTTTTAGAGGATATTATTGATTTTTTGCATAAAGTTATTTTTTTCCTCTCACTCTCTTCTCTTAAATGGAGAGAGAATTTTTGTGGGACTCATACACTCTTTTACTCTCTCCCTACTTTTTCTCTTCTCAACCAAAGAGGAGAGCTTCCTCATCTCTCTTTAAATTCTCTCTTCATCTTCTCTCTCTTCCCTAAATCCATCCTACCAAACAAAGAGTAAAAGTTTTTCATGCTAGTAAGATATGATCTATCATTCATATATTAATCATATTGAACTCTTAAAGTAAAAATTAGCACACATGAATAATGGATAATTTACTAATAATTTAAAAAATTTATACTAAAAGTGGATAAATATTAAAATCGTTTTTTTGTACTACATATGGTATCCCTTTTTGGGTAATGAACTAATCTCTTTCAGGGTTTGTGGTTGCCCCTCTCAAAAAGTATCGCTCTCAAGAATCGAACCCTTAATCAATTGATCATCCTGAGATCTAGGAGCATCTTATACCACTATATCAATATTTTGGTGATAATATTAATATCAGTTAATTTTACTAAAGCTATTCATCATATATACCTTTGGCACAAAGAAAGGTAGATTGTTTGTTTTTTATGAAGTTGCTAGAGAAATCGGGTGGTATAAATGAATTTCTAGAAACTTTCTCTTATCAAGACATTACATTTATTGCTTATTAAGTTAAAAATTAATTTGTTTATAAACAATTGATATGATTTAGTGTATTGACAATTTTGTATATATTTATATTTAGAAAATATATTAAAAATTATAAATCACAATAGATTGGACATTTTCCTAAACTTAAAAAAATTAAAATAAATTTTAGTCAATAAAGTTTTTAAAATTTTAAATCACAATAAAGTGCATGTTTTAGTCAGATTTTATACAATTTGATAGAGTAAAATTTAGGTGAGTTGAATTTTTGGGCTTTATAAAGTTAAAGCAGATCTAGAGGCTCTATGAGTGATTATAGAAATACTTACGGATTATCCACCATTCCACCAATGAATTCTAACATTAATAACAAGATTTGAACTCATAATTTTACGGATTATTAGTTAATTACTTAGTAGTTGTATCAAACCTTGTTCATAATGTGTAACCACCGGAGAATGATGAAATGCATATGGGAAGCGAACAGTATCACTTCATTAATAGAAAGGTAAATAGTTGATTTTACATATGTTTTCAATGGTGAAAGTGTTATTTCAATTGTGTATAAAAGGATAAAAATGTCTTACCATATTAAAAAAAATTTGTTTTTTATAGTACTTGTATCTCCATTAGTGAAGAGATATTGTGTTGCTAAACAATTTTGTTTCTATACAAATGGTATTTTTCAAAATTAATTGTATTAAATAAATAAAAGTATCTAAAACAATCTTGTGGTGCAAAAACTGCAAATAGTTGTAATAGGTAAATAAGAAAAATGTTTGTTTGTTGAATTAATTTTATTATTTTTTGGAAAAATGTGGTGTTAAATCTCAACTAATATTCATATGTTAATATGAGTAACGTACAATTCATGTGTCTGATAATGCGCTTCATATATATTGTAACAATTACTACTTAATTTTAAGAAAGTGAAGTGGACATTAATATCCCGATACCGCATTATACCTTAAAATCGTGGTAAATTATTTTTTGTTTTATTATGACTTATTGGTATTTTATTTTGTATCATTTAATATTTAAGTTAATTATAGGAAATAAGTATCATATAAATATTTATTATTATGTAACAGACATAACATTTATAATTATTATTATATAAATAGTTATTATTTATTAATGTTAAAACGAAACAAAAAGTAAACTTACCTATAGAGCCAGGATTGTCCAACAAATTGATATCAATGTTGAAATAATAGATATATAGTATTATGTCAAATCATCCTTCTTATTTGCTATGGTTTAATTGATGCATGTTAGATGTACTTCAAAGCTATCATTGCCTTGTAACATATTGAAATTTGAAAATTGGGATGTGGCCTTGATTTGCAAAATATTTTGACAATGACTCCTTGATATACGCAAAGAACAAGAGACCAAATTGTTGCTCATGTCTTGTTAGTTCTACACATGAGGTTGGGAAAATAATGGCACAGGACACAATAACCATACGTATATTTATTTTACCATTTTTTGGTGTCTTGCTTCTTCTAGTGTTTTTGTGGTTTTCTTGTGTGTGGAATTTGGTGGGATGATTTTGGATTTTTGTATTGGAAAACAAAGTTACGTACCAAGCAGAAAGAAGTGAACATCAATAACAATTAATTGATTAACTGTATAGTTAATTGATTAATTGGGTAAGTGTTAATCGATTAACACTATAGTTAATTGATTAACTAATTAGAAAATAACACACTTTATACATTTTAACACATGTTGAATTGTTTTACAACATGTGTTTGTTAGCTTGTTAGAGAGTTAGTTAGGTTAGTTGCATTGTTTGCTTTACAAGGCATTGTATATAAACAACACTCTCTAATATCATTTCAATTCAATGAGAAATATTCATAATATTCATTTTACGCTTTCGCAATATATTGTGTGAAAGATAATATCTATGGACGAAAATGATTGATGAATGAATTTTTGATTGAGAGGATTATTGTGTGATATTCTTTTTGGATAATTGTGTATGGAAGAAAATGTCTAGAACAGAAAATGATTGATGAATGAATTTTTGGTTAAGAGGGTTGTTGAGGATCTTTTGGAATAGATGATTGGTGATTTTTGGATTGTTATGTATAAAAGATATTTTGGATTGTGAATAATATAGGTACTTTTTGGATTCCTTTGGTGTGCACATAGCCCTTTCTATTATCTTGCAGCCTAATTCTTTGGGATCATTGGATTTGGATATAACCATAAACTAAGTATAATAGGGAGGACATAAGTTGGATATCCAAAAACTCTAAAATAACAATTTTTGCAATCTTATTAACATACATGTATAAGGTATGGGAGATCATGTTGAAATTGATATAGTGATGCCCAACGATATCTTCGAGCAGGCTAGAAATAATATACCTATTATTGAATATCAAGAAAAGAAGAAAACATAGAAAATAAAAAGAAAATTACTTGACAGAATATATTGCATGTTTAAGTGTTATTTCTATGTAATTAGTTGTAAACTCATTTCAACTTAAATTTTCATATCCTCAAACATAATGACTTTGTAAGGATCAAACATAAAATCTTTTGAGAGAGTAGGAGCTTAAAGAGGATTGATATGATTCAATTTGAGAGATGTAAATACAAAGGTTAATCAAATTATTGTTAAGTTACTCAACCGATTAAAATTATTCGATCGCATAAATTATCAAATTCATGTTAAACAAAACTCATTAAAACCAACGCTAATTCAACAGCTCTCATTCACGCATGTGTTGTTGAATTTATATCCGTCTATCTAAATTAATAGTGTTTGTCTTAATGGAAGCCGTTAATTATCTTCCACCTCATTTCTAACATTGTTGTTCTAGCAAACTTGGTCGAATGACCATGATTTATTGTAATATCGAGGGTAGTGTGTAAGTGTATGTGTTAGGACTATATATGCATAAATCTTATGAACTTCATTTATTTTTAACAAAAAGTTTAATCACTTATAAGAGTTTTAGTTGCACTAAGACACACCCAAACTTTTCCATTTCAGTACCAACTCTGCTAGGGTCTTTGTTGAAGATCCATCTTCTTTAAAAGCATTAGCAGCAGCATCTTTCAACTCTTTCATTCTTTGGCGAATTCCCTTACCTTCTTCACCAACCATTAGATTCTTTATGACCATTGCTACTTCCTCTCTTTCCACTATACCTTTATCATTAAGTTTAGGCCTTAGTGCCACTTTCAAACCCTTAGTTAGTATAGCTGCATTCATCTTTTGCTCAGCAAAGAGTGGCCATGTTATCATTGGAATTCCATTTACTACACTTTCAAGTGTGGAATTCCAACCACAATGGGATATGAACCCACCAATTGCACTATGACCAAGAATTTCAATTTGAGGTGCCCAATAAGGAACTACCAAACCTTGATCTTTTGTTCTCTCTAAAAACCCATTTGGTATAAATTGTATAGGGTCCTCATTTGCAAGACTTAGGTCATTAACAAAGCCAAATTTACTTGGTGATCTTAATACCCATATAAACTTTTGACCACTTAATTCTAACCCCCATGCAAGCTCATTCAATTGATCTTGAGAAAGTGCTCCACCACTTCCAAATGAAATATACAAGATAGAATCATCTTCTTGCTCATCCAACCATCTTAGGCATGATTCTTTCCTATTTCCCTTCTTGCTTGACCCCTTTTGTATAAAGGGTCCTATTGCATAAGCATAAGGGATTTTGTTACCTTCTTGATGTAACACCCTTATGGTTTCTGCTTCCATGTCAAGGAAGCTATTAACCAATACACCATCGGCTAAATAAAATCTTTTGTTACCTTCAATGAACACCTTGTATTCTTCGCCGGATCGATCTTGAAGCGGTTCTGGAAGATCCTTGCCTTCAATAGGTATACAACCCGGAAGCTCTAGAGGCTCTAATAGGTCTCTATACTCACAAGTCATTGTCTCATCCATTTTGGGAGTATACAAAACCAATGATAGTAACATCATATTGGATGGAAAATATATAAAGGACGATATGTTAAGCTTCTTAGACAAATATAACACTTCCGTTATTAAACCATCACATACAATTGCAACAAGACTCGAGCTAGAATGTAGTTTCTTCAACGCATCATCGATAGATTGCATCGATCTCGAAGTCGCGACAAGAACTAGGAGAGCTGGGTGAAAATCTTGTGGTAGGTCATCTAAATTTGGTGGTGGAAGGAACATATAGTCTATGGATGGTGGAAGAGATTCAACTAGGACTTTGGTGTTATTGCATATAGAACCCGTTGTGGGAATGATGCATGTAACATGAATTTCTTGGTGTAAATGAACAAGTCTCTTTGAAAATTCAAGAATTGAACGTAGGTGGCTGTATATAGGAATTGAAACTAGGGCTATGTGAGTTTTGGTATCCATAGTGAATAATAACTTTGATAACTTAATATAATAAGGATATAATTATACAAGTATGGATCAATTTATAGTTGTAACAATGTTTGAAACCTCTTCTATTATGAAAATACAAACTGAAGGATTATGGAGGGAACCATAAATAGTTCTTGAGGGACAGTTTATGTAAAAATGTGTTCAACTAGTTACAAACATTAGGTTACATTTTATTTGAGTGGTTATTTCATTCACCAATTAATAATAGGGTGTTATAACATATTATTTAACTAGTTTGTTAAAAAAAGGTAATTACTTCACATCAAAAAATCACATTCAATTTTAGTAAAAAAAAACTCTTTTTTAAATAAATACAATAGCATAACATTTTTCATCCATAACATTCACAATATGATGAAAGTAACTTCCCGTATTAGCCTTGCATGTTAAATGGGAATTAAACATGTATGTGTCATGTGCACGAACCACTCATATGTGTGTCATGTTTTTTTACTCTATTGTTTATTTTCATTTAATTAAAAATCATAAATATTACATATTATTATACATTTCTTATGAAATTAAAATATAAAATGTTGAATAACATTAGAGATAAGGGGCTGCAGATGGGAAGAGAAAATACATGATATTCAACATATTAGACATTAGGTCCAATGTCTACATTAATAGTCTGCCCTTGAAAGAGACATAAATTTCGCATATTCCAAATAGCATCATTCTAGCTTAAACGTTGCATAATATCAGTTTTGCTCTTTAACATAGAATTTAGAATCCAAGAGCACTTAGAGCATCCATTCACAATGGTGCAACCCGTTTTTCATTCTTAAATGGGTTTCGCTGATTATTTTTTATTTGTTTACACATTTCAATAACTTAAGCAACCCAAGTAAAAATCACCTCCAATGGTATAACTCTATTTTCATTCTTAAATGGATCCTACAAGTCTACCCTACATTTATCTTCTTCTTAACTTTTACTTTATTTTATTAAATATTGATCTCTTCTCTATCTTCTAAATTTTTTTTCATTTTTTAATGTTGTCTCAACTATAAGAACCATGCTTATTTTATTCACTGATGTGAAATAAGCATAAAAATGATTCTTTTCTAATGGTGAAATTGGAAGAAAATCGTTCTTATTTAATTATGAAGTAAGTTTTTTTTACGACTGTCTGTGCTCTTAGAAGCTAGCTTGATACTCCTTAACATTAAAAAAAATCTGTTTTAAATGGGTTATGGTGGGCTAGCCTGGATAACATTAAAAAAATTAAAGTTTAACTATTTTAAAATTCTTCTAAAAAATATATAATGATATTGTATAACTCTTTTTAATACACTTTGGTAGGTCATATTTTCTAAAAAGTTTGTTTAAAAGGTATATTACTAATATTACGTGTATATTTTACTCTCCCAAATCCGATTATAAAAAGTTATTAAAACACTTTATAAGTTAATAATGGAGAATTCAAAACCGAATAAATCTGTACTTGGAGGTCAATAATGGTATGTATCTAGGCAAATTCAACTTATAAGGCCAAAATTAAAATTATGTGTGGAAATAAAGAGTTGATTTTAGTCTAATCCAACTACTTGTTATATCTCGAACAATGTCAAAGTACTTGTTACTTATTCTATGAATAAAGTCAAATGTTTTAAAAAGTAAAAAAAAAACGGGTAGTCCAAATTCGACCAAATTTAAAATAGTTCACCTCGAGTTCGTTATAAAATATTCCAATATATCTTGACTAAAAACCCATTTTAAATAAAAATATATATGGTAAATGACTCAAACTTATAAATTTTGATAGGAATAGTATGAATGGAGATAGAGAAATGGTGTGGTGAATGTTAGGAAAAATATAAGAGAAATGGGGTGTGAGGAAGAAGAAAAGGAAGAGAGTTGCGTGTATAGGAAATGAGTTAGTGTGTTTATGTGGGATTTGATGATTTAGAGAAAGAGATGTTTTAATTGAAAATACATTTTTAAATGAGGTAGTGTGCACAAATTAATTAAATGGGATTTGTGTGTAGAATATACATTTTTAAAAGACAAATTTATTGCAGGACTGCAGGCTGTCTATTATATATAATGGACATTAGAGACAAATTTGTATTGGCATTTAAAAGTTGATTTAACATAATAGTTTGAGAATTTTTTTATCTTATAAGTGAAATGACAATGGAACTAATCGTGGTTGGGCTTATACTTATCTAATTCCTAATTTGAAATTTAAAAATAAACCCATATTTAATAGATTAAAATTATTGGTATCATAAATGTTTTTAACCCTACAAATGTATATATAATATGTATATTCTTAATTATTGGACAAAAAAATACTTATTATACGTGTAACTTGTTAGTTATATGGAGAGAAAAACAACATAATTGATTAACTCAATATAAACCAACATTAATTAAACCAAGATAATCAACATAAATACCAATAAAGACACATGACAGAAGAGAACTAGTGTCAATTAGGTTCAGGGTGAGTTCGGAGTAGGATATTAGTGGTACCGAATCGAACATAAAAATTAAACACTGGTAAAATTCAGGTTAAACACTGGTGATCACAGTGAATTTGACCTATTAAATTCAGGTTAAGTTGGGATGGATACTCACAGGTTCGGTTTCATTGTCATCCCTAGATAGTTTATTTGTTTATGATATTGTTATTATTTGATAGTAAACAATTATTAGCACAACCAATAAGGCATTCGTTAGTAGTATGAGATCTTATTGAATTTCCGTGTAGACTAAAAAGTATAGTGTATTTGATGTGAGCAAACTTGTGGAGAAGAACTTTCACACATCTTAAAAAATATTAATTCATTACTTACATGATAAACAAATACTCTTAATTATACCAAAAAAAACAATGGTTAACACATAAATAAAGCTTCATGTAAACAATTTACACTGGTGTGTATTAATATTAACATGTTTAAAAATAGGAAATTAATGAGAGTTGCTGAATTATTGATTTATTTTTAATATACAATTATCTAGTGTTATTAAACTCAGACTGGTGAATAACTTGATCAGAGTACCGAGTCAATGAGTTACTGGTTGGATCAATGGTTGAACCGGTTAACTCGATTTACATTAACAGGTCTAAACAAATCCGTAATATTAGCTAAATTATTTAATAACTCCATATTCCAAATTTAAAAACATTATCATAGCTAATTAAATAACCAACAAAAACTATTTTACTATTATAAAATATCACAAACAAGTTAAAACATTGTCAAACAACATACATATTATGTTTTAATTGCAATGAAAGTGCACATAAGTTTAAAATTTAATTTAAAAAATTAAAGTTTTATTATAACATAAGTTACCATATGATAAATACAAATAAAAATAAGTTAAAATTATTTGATTTTTGATATGATATCATTTTAGTTATTTTTTAAAAATATTTTTTGATTGACTTAGTCGATCCAACCGTTCGAGTCACTGATTTTAAGCTTAAACCGACTGAGTTTAATCGAATTGATATGATTTTGATTGAAAACTCGTTATATGAGAGGCTCAAACTGATCAGATGTCTAATTCATAGTTGAACCGGTCTGACCAGCTAGTTCAAACTGAGTTTTATAACATTATATTATATATATATATATATATTGTTGATAGGTTCGACTAAATGGACTAATCAGATAAATAACTTAAACCTTATATAATACATGTACCAGCTAGACACATTGGAAAAATAATAATAGTAAGTGCAACTACAATTTTAAATACAATTTTAAATTACAAACGGATTTTTGACTGAACATTCTATAAACCCAATATAAATAATTCACGAATATAATATTTTGGATCTATTTACTCATCTTGTTATATGAACCAACTTAGAACGAGCTCATTACATTTTATGAGTAGACTTCAACATCAAAAATCAACCCTAGAAAAATATTATATGCATTATTAGGCAATACATCACTTTCTAAGGTATTAAAAATTGGAGAAGAAACAAAACAAGTTTATTTCCTTCCACTTTCCACGTAATGGCAATGTATGTCATTCTCCAACATTTTCTTTGTTTCTTCCTCCCATCCATTATCTTCATCACCAATTACTAGATTGATTTTATTATAGTTCTTTAAAATAAATAATTTCTAATATGTTAGATAATAAGTTCCTTCATATAATTGAAAATTATATTAAAAAAATGACAAAAGTCTAACTTAAACATCACAAATAATTTCAAAGTACAAGAACAAGTTTATATGTTACTTTTTCTTTAATTAAATAAGTTAGTTTACATACTTTGTATTTGGTAGAGTTTCTTTAAAAAAAAGCTTTTCTTTGTATTTTTTTTGGGTAGAAAATAGAAACAAAGAAAAGGCATTAAAGCTTTTCATTATTTAAGTGTTTTAAACCATTGTTATAAAATATTCAACTACTTTTAAGGTTTTTTGAACTTGTGGAGTTGATTAATGAGTCGAGTTTTGAACGGATATCCATTTACAATCCTTTATATAACTAACACATATAAATTTGTAAGAATATAGGAATAGAAACAAAAGGAAGATGGTTGGAAGTGTAGATGTCAAAATGGGTTATATCAATAGGTCCGCCCACATAGTTAGTCATTTCTTATGAGTTATGAGTATAGGATACAAATTTTGTTCATTTGTCCATTTTGTTCGCCCCGTCAAACCCACAACATTTATATGGGTAATATGGATGACATATAGATACAATGGAAGGAAAAAAAGAAAAATTCAAATAAATTATAATATAGTGTAATTTAATACCTCAAAAAAAATTGTAACGCATTATAATTTGTTCAACTTCATATAAAATATCAACATTTTAAAAGAAAATTCATTCCAACTTCTTTATTTAATTTCATTTTATTTGGATATGTTATTTTTTCTTTTTAAATGATTAATCAATACATGTCACCCACATATTTGTTAGTTCGTTTTAAAACGAGCACGACATTCAATTTTATGAGTTAAAACAATAGAGGCATGTCCACTTATATTTTATGAATATCGGCAAAACGAGTCGGACGACCATCTATGATCGGAAGTCAGCTATAAGATAGGAGGGTATGGTAAACGGATCCACGTAGGCACGTAGAGTGTTCCACTCCACCCTATAAAAACAATGATGAAATTTCTTCTTCAATACAACAAAAATGGATGAAAGTGAAAATGGTGTAGAGTTCTATCAAAACGTCGTCGTAATGAGGCACGGTGATCGCATCGATAATTTCGAACCCTTATGGGTATCCTCTGCAACCAGACCATGGGACCCACCACTCGTCGAACCGGGTCGGGTACGCGCCTTCGTCACCGGTCGCAAGTTCCGTCAGACTCTCGGTTACCCTCTCCACCGTGTATTCGTTTCACCCTTCCTCCGCTGTGTTCAGACCGCCGCCGAAGTTGTCACCGCTCTCTCCGCCGTAGAGGATGATCCTAACGTTCTCACCAGTCATGGCGTTCCCATTGATCCTTCTAATCTCAAGGTATCAAAATCTCCTTTTTCTTATTTATTATAAGTCTTTTGATGCACAATATCATATATATATTTTAGGAAGAAAAAATAAATGAAGGCGAGTTTTATACACTTTTACTGTATCATTCACCGGTCATGTTTCATGTTTTTATCATCGTTAACTCTTCATTTAAAAAAGTAATTTAAATGAATAGTTGATGATGTGATGATTGTGTATAAATTTTTATAATGATACTATATAGATATTACATTCTATATATATTTTTGTACTAAATTGTAGAATATTATATATATGTGAATGTAAATTTTATTACTTGTGTATTTTTTATTTTTTTTTGGTAGTATCAAGGGTATCCTTTACCTTTTTAGGTAAGGAACTAACCCCGTTCGGGGTTCGTGACTGCCCCTTTTAACGAGTGTCTTCACTCCCAAGAATCGAAGTCTCGACCTTGGGAATCCAGTGGGCCTTCCACTACTAGACTAACGCCTTGAGAATGAGTACTAAACAAATAGTGTTTTGCATTTTAAAATCCTAGCAGTTAAAACTGACTTACCGTGTGTCATAATCCTATCCTAGGTCTCTCCGGTACTAGAGACCATGCAGACTCTACATAGATACATCAACCATTAAGTTGCTAAAATTCTATAGATATGATTTAGGATAGAATATTATGGTTTTATTCGATTTACGTAGTCGACCTCCTTGTTACAAAAGACTTGGCTTGGCTGTTGTTATTGCTAGAAGTAGCTAAAATTGTTGTGCTCACTTGCACAATTGCAGGTCTCTGTTGAGTATGGATTATGTGAAATGATGAACAGTGAAGCAATCAGGCAAGAGGTGGCACCCAAAGATGGAAACTGGGGTTTCGACATATCAGAGCGCGAGGCCATGCTTCCAACTGGGACAGTGGACAATAATGTACAAAGGGTCTATAAAGAGGTATAGAGAACTTTTCCATTTTCGAATTTGTGAACTTTTGGCACTTTGCAATTATATATATGCAGACAAATATTGGGGCTCATGGAAACTTTTATGGTTGAGAAACTTCAGTTGCCCCAATGGAAAGAGCCAGTTTCGCGCACAAGGGCTAGATATGAGCAAATAGTTAAAGACCTTGCAGATAAATATCCTACTCAGAACTTGGTGCTTGTCACACATGGTATACTATTTAGTTCTTGTCCATATAAATGTTAAGTTCTTGATTTGTAGGTAGGAGAATGTCATTCCATCTAGAAAAGCGATTTTTATGAACCCCATATACTCGAAAAATGAAAACATATTAGTGTCGTACCCTTACCCAATACTGATACAATGCGATACTTCTACATACTTAGATGACTTTGATACAGCTCAAGATATGTTTGACATCTTTTAGATGTGTTTCTTACCCATATAGGCAATATCCCTAACATTAGATAGAAATTTAGGAAACATGTTTTTGAATTTTAAGCTACTGTTTAGAGTTGAAACTTCTTTTGAATTGTACTACAGATGTTTTTATTTACTCTCAGGCATAGGGGAACAAATATATTATGATATAGGAAGAAACTTTTTTCTTTTCTTATGATTGCAAGTGTCTTTTTGTAATTTGTGATAATCATGGCTATGTATTAATGAGAAATAATCATACCTCTTTTATTTGAAGTATGGAAGATATTTGTTGCATGTTGAGTTCTAATTGAATTGACCCTTTTGTAGGGGAAGGAGTTGGGGTGGCTCTTACTTCATTCAAGAAAGGTTTTATAGTATATGAAGTTGAATACTGTGGATACGTAGAACTTCGGCGCCCTATTTTCAAGAAAGATGAGTCATTTACTGCTGGAGAATTTGAAGTGCTTACTAATGCTGGCCAAACTGGTGTTGGCTATGGCCCTGATCATGAATGAGCAATGAAATCAGTAATACTTCATAATAACTATCCATAAGCTAGATTCTCAATTATAATCTCCAAATGGCTTTTCTATTCTATTCTGAATGTTGGGTTGGAATTGAGTACTCAAATTATAGAAGCATTTTTTTCACTTGTGATACTTGCCTTGATTGAAAAGAAAACATAGGTTGAAAACAAATACAAATAAGAAGAGTTTATGCTTCATTATATTCAGAATAAGTTTGACAACAAATTATCTGTGTAGTGAATCCTATCTACTATCTAGTGTGAAAGACTTTGTTGTTTTTGTTGTACTTGGATAAATTAAACATTTTCTTTGTTTATTGCAGCTGTTGGGTACATAAAACTGTTATTGAAAAAAATATACTTGTAGTTATCATAATTGTGGAGAAATAAGTTGTCATTTTCCTTTCATTAAATGAAAGAGTTCTACCATAATCTTGTAGTGCTTATGAATTGAGTTTAAGAATCTAAAACTAGACACTATGAAGAAAAAATGTTAAATATCCAAAATTAAAATACTTAAAAAGAAAATTAGAAGAAGAAGAAGAAGAAGAAGAAGAAGAAATTCAGGGAAACTTATTTTGGATTTTTTAGTGTTAGGAAAAATAATTGAAAAGTGAAAATATCTTGTTATTTGTACAAAGTTGGTCAATTTCCTTATTTAGGAAAGTGAGCTAAATCATTAATACAATTCCATAATACCAACAATTATAATAACACCAGCAACATGAACAATTACACTGTCTGTTTTTGAGTGTTCATGATTGTAAACTAGAATCAGTCATCAAATTATATGTAATAATAAGTATATATTTTCAGCCTGCAGTTGCAAGATTGCAACACATAGAATACAGTAAATAACAATTGGCCATGAAATTTCAAAGCTTAGAAGGGCTAGTAGGTTGTTCCATATCATCAAAAATGTCCACTGGAAAATCATCAAAGAAGCTGTCACTGTTTTTGGAGTTTTCAACTCTATCCCTTGTCCCAATTCCACTATTTCCTGATAATGGCTCAAAGAAAGGTAAACCAATGGGAAGTTCAACACCTATTTCATACTCAGATGATGCATGAATAGGGTCAAATACATCAATGAAATTTGGCTCATCAATTCTTGCCAAAAGATCTTGGCTTTCCATTGAGAATGTAATATCAGTCTTGAGTTCTGGAACCTGAGGGAATGAAATTTGTTCAGTGTTTTTATAACTCTCAAAAGGGGTAATAAACTCTTGTTCAGCATGATTTATGTCAGAACTAGGTAGTGGCACCATTTTGATGAACTCAGAATTCTGATTGAAGGATAATGAGTATGACTGCTGAGACATTATTGATGATGATTCCCCTTCCATTGAAGAACTTAGCTTAGAAGCCTAGAAATCAACAAAATTAGTGCTATGTAAAAAATTGCAGTATAAAAGAACATTACCACATAGAACATTTGAATCATTTTCTAAGCCTGTTCCAAATTTGTAGCCACTATAAGCAGGTATAAATAATGCATCATTGGTATGAATAATGAGAACAACATTAATAAATAGCATGTTACTGTTTTCAACAAAAAACTAGATCTTGAAACTGGTGTTACTTTCAGTTCTGTCTTATGAGAAAACATTGATGACCAGAAAGAGAGAAATCTTTCAGTTTACCTCCAAAGTGAAACCATCTTGAACTTCAGAAACTTTGGTTTTATTCTTTTGTGATTTGGAAGTGCATGTTGTTGTGTGCAGAATCCTAGCTAGCCTCTTTTGCCTACTGCTCCAGAAATTCTTCACATCATTATCTGTTCTTCCTTGCAAATAAGATGCAATTTTGGCCCATTTGTTCCCAATTTCTGCCTGCAACTCTATTACCACTCTCTCTTCTTCTACTGAAAACTTGCATCCACTTAGAGGAGGCCAATAGTGACACCCCCAAAGAACAAAAAAATCAGATAAAATCCATCAAATAATTTTACCTACAATGAAACCAAATTTGACAAAGTTGTTTTTGTGAATTGTATAGAGTCATTTGATTTGTGACTTGTTTTTGTAGGATACCTATTTTCAACAACTATAGTACAACCTTACCTTTTTATAAATCATGCTTTCTAACTTCTTCTTTTTTTGTTTCCTACGGGTATTCTCACACTGGAGTCAATCCTGTCCGAGTCGGGAGCATCCACAGGTACGTGAGGCTAACTCTCCCAATGGGCTCATGCTTTCTAACTTTGTTAAAAAAAGTAAAATTTAATTTGTTTCACATTGTAGAAAATCTAGTTTTATACAACCAATTTTGTATAATAAGTTTGACAAAATTCATATTGGCTAAAAAGGAAGAAAAAAGCAAGAAATAGTATGAGCCCTCCTTTCTATTTCTAATGGGGGTATTGTACATCCTTGTTGTACAAACAATAAGGTTACTTCATCTAACTATAGTGCAAGTAACAACCATCCATGTATAAGCATAATTTCCGAGACAGATGTACATAGTTTTAACTTTACAAACGAAAATGTTGTTTTCAGGATTTGAACTCGTGACATCAACCAAAACAAAAATACATACTTCTTAAGATTAGGTTGAAGCTTATTGACCCAACGAAGACGACAAGATTTGCCGGTCCTATGAAGAAGACCCTTGGATCGAATGGAGCTCCAATCTCTAGGACCATACTTGTTGACATGATTCAGTAACACTTCATCTTCTTCTGCTTTCCATGGTCCTTTCTTTATATAACACTCTTCCTCATTTTTCACATGCATTTTCCATTAACAACATCAAAACACAACATCACTAAATTTTGTCTTTATGTTTGTTTGTACTCTTCTATATTGCCTTTAACGGTTATGCTATGCATGGCAGTTATTGTCTCTTTCCCACTAACATGCCCACGTCCCAAATATTATATGTATTTGATATAAAAATTGTAAGATAAATATGAGTCAAGCAACCATATATGACACTTGTGGCAGATTCAGGATCAGGGGTTGCAAGTGGCGTTAAGTGTAATGTTATTAAACTCGGACTCGGACTGGCTAATCCAACCTAGACTGAACACTTAACAAATCTAAAATGCTCATTTGATCTGCCAAGAAGTAAAACAAGTATGAATCGGTTCGATTCAACTATTTTACTCATAAAAATGATGACTTATTTGGTCGAACCAACCAAATCAATCTATGTATGCTTGAGGGAAAAAGAATAATGAGCTTCAAATTATTCTTAGTTAGGTTTGTCCTTATTTGAGTTTTGTTATAAAATCTTCGCTATTTAATTAAGTTTTTAACTATTTATCTGCTTTTCTTGTCATTAAATTGTAAAACTTATGTTGTTTATGATGTTTTTAACTTCTTTGTAACATTTGGTTGTAGTAAAAAAAAAATTGTTGATTGTTTAATTAGGTAATTGTGTGATAATAATGTTTTTTTAAGTTTGAAGTATAAAGTTAGTAAATAATGTTAGTTAATATAAATCTATTTAACTGGTCCAACCATTGACCCACTAATTTAATCATTGACTCGATAACCCGACTATATCGATGATTGGTCCAAATTTAGTAGCAACGATATAATTTTATCATAATATAACAAATGGGTGACATTGATACAATTTTATATAACTAAAAGTGCAAAAATATTAAGTATAAGGGTAATACAAACAATTTTTTTCCTAAGGTGTGCATGTGCACACCCTGGATTGAGCATGTATCCGTTCGTGCATGATATGGATGATTAGAATTAAAACTTAATTGATAGTTAAAAAACATGTGCATTTATTTACTTTTAAAATTTGATCATTCAAATAAAATCCAATAATTGATATTAATTGTTCTTCTATAAATATATAAATTAAGTTTAAAATAAATAAAAAGTAGTAGTAAGAATATTAACAACTTATTTTTACAAAAACATTTGGTAGGCCAAGGCGATAGGTAGCGAGGGAGTGTTTTTCGAAGGTGGTGGTGGTCCCGACAAGAGAGAAAGATGGGGGCGACATGCGACGTCAAGGTAGCGAGAGAAAGTTAGGACTTTGAAATTTGAGAATAAGTTAAATGAGGAAGATGATTAAGATTTATGAGTGTGAGGTGAGAGAGAATTTGGTATTTTATATTTTTAATTTTCAGAAAGTTAGTTTATCAAAAATCTCTTCATCAAAAGATTTTCCAAGAAAGCATAGAAGGTTTTTGGTCCAAATATCAATACTAATTTGATTCAATGAAAAAATATTTTCCTAAGTTAGGAAACCCTTATTCTAAATAAAATAATTTAGAAAGTCATCTAATGTAAAAGTTATTCCGAACAAGATGGAAGAATAAAGTCTAATTCTATTCGTTTTCTCATGTTTGACAAATCAATCAATGAAGCGACAAATTAATTTGACAGACTTATAAGAATTTTAATAATTATAAAGATTATGAGACAACTCATTCAATATGAAATTCTATAATAAGTCATCATGTCCATTCCATAAAGCTATTTTTATAGCTAGTTTATCATTTTCTTCTTTCTTAGCTTTTTCTAGCACTAGTGGGTCATCAATATTTAGAAACTGAACAAATTTTCTCATGGTAAAGAAGAATTCCATTTTATGTTGTCCATGTTTAAAATTAATCTCATCCATCCGAAATGGTTTATTAAAGTCATTATTCGAGTCAATAATATTATCTATGCATCCTCTTAAATTTCTTGTAAATGACTTAGTTAATTGAGTGAGTACACAATTAGTTAATAGTATTCGTAAGAGTTAAATAAATTAGTAGAACTAGAAGACATAAATTGTGACAATTTGAATTCATATTGTTGTTACATTATACAACATTAATTTCTATTTCTTTTGTTTACTAGTCAATGGTGGTTAACAAATTAATGGTGAATGATTGTTGACAGTGTAAAAAACTCTTACACTATCAATGTATATATAATAAATCTAGTAAAAATCCATTGTAAATATTTATAGATAAAGTTGGTATGCCGGCCTAGATTAGTTTTAAAATCCTTATACAATTGTATTTATCTAGATGAGTAGTTTCCATCATTTAGACAAAAACATCAATCATAATGTTTTTTTGTTTAGTGTGTGATTATCGATTTCAACAATTATCGCCCTCATAAATAGAACATGACATTTTAGTCTACTTGGGATTTAGTGCAGCCTTACACAACTAAACTAACTTTAATAAAAAAAATATAAAATTATTGATTAAAATTTATTACTATTACTCAACAAGATATTAAAATATTAAGGTAGGTTCAATCTAGCTTATAAATTAGTTGAAAGGTTATAATGTAGGAATAGAAAATTGAGTTTATAATTGATCAGATTAACTTGCAAGTTACCTGATAGATGTAAAATAAAATAAGTTCACAACTTATAAGTTACAATTCACCTCCAAACAGTGTATCAAAATTGCATACTGCATCACGTGATGCAGCGGTGACCACTGCAATCGTATCACACCGCAATTGTGATGTGATCCCGATTCACAGTGATGCAACCGCAACGGAACCGCATCAGGCCGCAACGGAACCGCATTAGATCGCATCGATGTCAAAAATATATTTTTTCTCACAAAATAATTCACACCGCAATGGCCGCTATCTGCATCACAACAATCGCAATTACTGCGATTGCAGTAACCACAACCGCTATCGCGACCGCAATTTAAAACACTGCCTCCAAATTATAGACTTTATGAACTCATTTGCCAAAACACTAGCTAGATGAAGTTTGTGCACTAAAGTGAATGTAGATATAAACTAATACAAATTGTTGGTGGAGTGGAAGTCACTATTGCGCATCATTGACCATAAGCAATCAAATAAAGTGCATAGAATAAATAAAACAGAATTTGATAACGGAGTTCGGCCAATTGTACCTACGTCTCCGGTAGCGCTGAGCGGCTACCAATGTATTATTAGAGAATAAGGATTACAAGCTCTAGCACACTCATGGTTCCAAGTGTCATAGGGTGTTTCTGTTTGGTACTTTTCTATGACGCTTCTATGTAGTGCACATTATAACAAAGGACATGAGTCCAATATATAACATTGATATTCTACTCCACTATAATATTAGGCAATGTGCGACTTCATATAATAATATATTTCAAACATCCCTAACACAAACACACTGTTATTACTAATAAAACATCATTAGTACATAGTATTGAGACAACAACATATACAACTTAGTACTTGTTCATTTATATTCATGCATGAAAACTAAAGATATAATGAGGCATCATAATATAAAGTTTTGAAGTTGCTAGAGAAAATAATGCATTACTCGAAGGAAGTTGAATACAGCAAAAACAAGCACAGCAATCCCAACCACAGTTGAACTTGCTCTCCAAGGGTCCCTAAAATACACTAACCACAATGCAGCCATGGTCCTATTCCAAATGTTCTGGTAATGTTTATTGAGTTCATTTATAATCTCATAGTAACATGTTGTATTTGTCATAACATGTTTGCAAAGACCATTCACTAGTGTTGCTACTTCCTTATCACTACCAAGTTCATGCACAATTACTTCCTTCTCAACAAGCAACTCTACATCGACCTGAGTGTGAATTAGAGAATCGATAAGTGAAACATAGTTGCATATGTAAGGTTGTTCCGGATAATGACATTGCTCGAATGCGATGAGGTTCCTTAGAACACATTCTGTTGTGTGGTTTACCTTCAATTGAGGAACCCGAAAACGCGCTTTGAAATAGTTCAAGCATGGTATGCAACTCAAACAAAGAAAGGAACTTAGGATTCGTGTCTTGTCGAATGTTATGTCGAGTAATCTTCTTTTGAGAACTTTCTCAAAGCTTACCCCTGCTTCTTGAAGCTTTGTTGCAGTCCTTAGGAAACTATCCGGGCAACCACATTGGCCTAATTGAGAAGTTGGAAGGTAAAAAAACCTGATCAAATCAGTGAAATGTTTAGGCCTCTTGCATGCATCTTTGTTTTCTTCCGAACGCTTCTCGGAACCGCGGATTGTACCACTTAAGTAATATTTTCTGGAGCTGTTACTGCCTAAGACCATCTTTGTTTCGGAAGAAGAAGATCTCTGAGTGTCATAAAATGCAAAGTACTCAAGAGCAAGATCAACAAAGCAAGTATGTTCTTGCTTTTTGTTGTCATCAGGGACAACTGTTTCATACAGTTCATTCAGCACGAAAAATGGAATCTGATTTTCGAGCAATATCAAGTCCCTTGCAATCTCTATGCCGAGCCATGATTGTGTCAATATGTAATCATCTCTATGTTTCATACGAAACGATTCCGTTGTGACATATTCATGCTCATGTTTGTTTCTATCTGATTTCCAAGCACTATTCCTTAACAAGAGTTCCATGATGAACACAGCATCCAACAATATCATGTCAACAAATTTCTCTTTGGTAATATCGTCCGCGAAGTTCTCCGCATAGCATTGCCTTATTTCTTGTTCTTTCATTTCAAGATAGTGTTTATAGTCCTTCATGGCTTGATCACTCGATAAGCGCTCCCAGAAGAAATGGAAATATCTTTGTTTGTTCTCTTGCATTGGCTTCAATTCAACTTTTCCGAAGTGAATAGGACCTATTGAGATCAATTGAGGAGTATAGGCTTCCTCATTCACCTTCCTAAGATTGCAAGGAACCTTGTAGATGCTGCTTTCGGATAACTTTAGCTCCTCGAGGACTCGAATTTCGACTATGTGTTTCACCATGTCATATTCAGTTTCAGATAGAGCAAAAGTAGATGCACTTGCCATTTTTGAAACCAAAATTCAGCTTTAGTTCTCTTTCCCTATACAGCAGTTGAGCAAAACATATCAGTTTAATTGAAAGAAAAACAAAAACAGTTTAAATCTAATCCAAGATGGTCTATACACATTGTAGTGTTTATATGTGTAATACCCAGCCCTGACATGCGACCTCACACGTCCATGAATATACTGAGCGTGCCACCCATCAGCTTAAATACTCTCTGCAGTATTTTATTCCCCACAAAGGAGAACCTCCCGCGACTCGAACTCATGACCTTAGGGACAAATAGTCACTATACCACCGAGTCACTGCCATTAAGCTACTTGAGGTCACGAGTTCGAGTCGTGGGAGGCTCTCCTTGGAGGGGAATAAAATACTGTAGGAGTATTTAAGCTTAACGGGTGGCACATTCAGTGTATTCATGGGCCTGAGAGATCGCATGTCAGAACTGGGGTGTTACAATATGCATGAAACAAAACATATGGTAAATGGAGGTGAACTTTGCGCAACTGTAAGGTTGTTGCTTAGTGACCATGATGTTATATTACATGTTCGAATCTTAAAAATAGTGTCTTTACTTGTGAGGGTAAGATTGCGTACATCTAGTCTCTCAGGCTTCACTGAGTAGGAGCTTCTTGCATTCGATGAAACAAAACATATGAATTTTGTTTTATATTTGGTATATTTCCAAAAGTATTAGTTTGGCGCAACAAACCATGAGAGCTTCGAGCAATGAAACAAAATAAAACATGACATTGACAAAGTAAGACATTTTTTTCTGACAAGACATCTTATTCTATCATGCTTTACCAACTCCCCTAACATTACCTATGAATATATTATCCATTTACAAAAGTTGAGTGAAGATTCAATTAAGAACAGTGCTATACTTGGTTAGGGCATTAAACAATAACACTAACTTTAGCTTGGGTATAAAACATCTGGTTTTCCAGGTTAATTTCGGATTTCGAGCCGGTACCCACAGGTTCGGTTTTCATTGTCATCCCTACTTTCCTCAAAAACTGTTCAGCTTTTCAGTGTATTTGTTTACAAAAAAATGTAACATGTATACAGTGACAGTGTAAGTATTTTTTATACTGTCGGTATTGATTTTTTTACATTGTCGGTGCACATATTTTAAACTCTTACAAAAAAATATGTTGTAGAAATGTTATAACAAAATGTGTTGTACACAACTTTTCAGATTTTCACATCATAAACTCATGACTAAAAAAATTCTGAGAAAAGTTGCCAACTTCCGAAATGACATAAATCACTAGCATTTTAAGAAGTTGTAAAGAACTTTTTTTTTATAAAAAAATGAAACATTTTAAAAGTGGAAGATGTTACTAAAGAAGTTATAAAGAACAAAAAGTTAAAAGCAAAAGAAGAGAGAAGTTGAAGGGTTAAAGGTTGAGAACCTGTTTGTTGGAAGAAAGCAGAGTTGAGGTTACTATGCCATTGCTAGCTGTTGTGTCTGTTTTAAATTAGTGATGTTTGATGCAGACAACCTACAATTTTATTCAATTATTAACAACTCTTTTTGTTTGCTAGCTGCCCAACACTTATATTTTCCGAACACATTTTATGTCTCAAAATGTGTCGTTTTTTTTTATCGATCAGAAAATACTTTATTATTAATTTTAAATTTAAATATATATTTCTCTACCAATAAAAATAAATATCACATATAATAACACACTGTTATAGGACATTACATGTTCACCTTTATATATCTCATACAAAGAATAGGCAAAGAATTGAGGTCTAATATAATTCAAGAGGTCCAAATGATTAATTATTTATTGCTTTTATCCTAAAATTTGAACAAAATATGTCTTAAATCATGAGAATGTAAGATATCCTTTATATTTAGGGTGTTGAATCCAATATATTTTTATATTAATTTCTTAATAAATTTTAAATGATCTTATATGTTGTTATTCCTTGGAGGGACCTTTATTTCAATTCTCATCTCATATGACTATATTATATATAAAATTGAGACACTAAATGAATTTATGTGTAAAGTAATAATAATTAATAACAACAAATTTAAAAAATAGAAAACAATCATAATTACTATAGGATAAATTCATAAAGAATAAAATATCTCATCATATTACGATTTATTCTATCTATTAGTATTATAACATTTGTTTAATTTCTTTTAGTTTTTTGGAATTTTTTTGTAGGATAAATTTAAATAAACACACAATTTTAGTTTTTTGTGAATATAGGAGATAACTTATATTTCATTTTTTGGTAAAATACAACGTTTGAGACAAAAGATATAACCGAGAGATATCATCAATTCCCGGTAAACAACATAGTGCAGAATCATGAAACTCAAGGATTAACAAGATATACTTGGATGATTATAGCAATGTAAACCAAAAATACTTATTTTATTTCTATTATTATAAACTATACATCATGTTTTGACTTTATAATAAACTAGCGTGTCGGCAGTCACTCCGTGTCTGCCGACCTGTATTTTTACTTTTTAGTATTGAATATTTAATTGGTATATATTTCATTTTAGAGAATTATATAACTTTTTTCGTACATGATATTATAATTTTTTGATAAAAATATAAAAATGAATTGTGATATTATTAAAAAATGCATTGGCAGTTTGATCTATTTAGTGAATGTAACTTCCTCTGACCTTCGTTTATATTTTGTATTGTAAAGAAAAATAGGTAAGTGAAAATTATGTCATGTAAATAATTATGCCATGAGTTTTAACTGTCATGCCTGTCAACCCGCTTTCCTATCGTTTGTAATGTATAGTTTGTATTTTATAAATTCAAATATAATTTTTTGCGCTAAATTTACGGTTGAATTCATTCAATTGGTCTAATATTCAATTTTTTAAATACACTTTTAAAATAAGAAGATAATAAGGATAAAATAAGAAAATAATATTATATGGTTTTTTAGTAGAAATAAAAAGATACTAGGGGCAAAATAGGAAAACACAAATTACATCATAGTTATTTTATGTTTTCCCTTTATTAATAGTATAGGTATAGATATAGATAGATAATAAGTATAAATAAAATCTATACAATAATTATTCTTATTAATCTATAATAATAAAACATCTCAAATATAAAAAAACTAAACCTAACTCTCACCATCTCTTATTTATTCCCTCTGCCACCGTCACCGCCACCGAGCCACCGCTTCAGGCAACCGCATTCTGACCACGCCGTCGCCAAGAAGATGAAATCGTTACCAGAAAGAAAAACCGAAGACGAAATCGAGAAAGAGGTTAGTGCAAAGAAGCAGAAGATAGAGGAAGTTTCTCAAAATAGGGAAACTAGTTCAGATGATTCTTCATCTGAATCTGAATCTGAAGATGATGATGATTGTGATGATGTATTGGTTGAGACAAATCCAACTTCATTCAATGACAAACCCTCAGAATCTCATGCTAATGAAGTACAAGAAGACGAACACGAAGAAGAAGAAGAAGAGTACACTTTCAGATTCGAAAACGGAATGAGTCCTTTGGATTTCGTTGATAATTCTAGTGTTCAACATTATCGCCAATTCGAGCGTCTTGAATCTCAAGCTCTCGCCAATAAAAAGCGAAAAACACTTCAACTATCTCAACCGTAACTAACTTATTCACTATCTCATTGTATTTATTTATTCATGTTCTAATTGCTTCGCTTGAGAATCTTGAATCCTAGTTAGTTATTACATATATCACATATGTGGAGACCAAGACATGTTTGGTTATTTCAAATTCAAAAATTAGTTTCGGTCAATATTTAGGGTCGGGTAAGTGATAAAGATGCATGACTCGACACGTCCCGTCCCATCATCATTCATACATTATGTTTGGTTTATCACATAAGAGCTTATCACCTTTCTATAAGCATGTTGAAATAAGTTAAATTAAAAATAGAACTGAAGCTTATTATTAATAAGCTTACAAGCTCTTCCAAAAACATGCTCGAGGTTCTATTTGGAAAAATTAGCTTATAGTTGTGCAGCTAGTTGAAAACTTGAGATTGTATCTAAAAGTTATAGCTGTGCCGTGTAGCTAGTTGATTGAAATAGACATATGATATTGATATATTATTGATGTTACATTGTGAGGAACCATTTTATATGTAAGTTTTTTTAATTTACTTTAATCAGCTTATCACATAAGCATATCAGCATATGAAAATATGGTCTCTTTAGCTTATTCAAAAAACTTGTGGGGTAAGCGCTTAATTAAGTTACTTGCCTAAATGTGCTCACAATTTGCTCCCACAAGTGACGCAAGCATTATTGAATGTCTCTAAACGCAGTGAAGGGAGTGCTTGTAAGAAGGCAAGGGAAGATGATGACATAACTGGGGCAGCCATAGCTGAGATGATGGAACTATTGGATCATGGTAAGCGCAGGAGGAGATCAAAGAAGGTATGAATGCTATTCAATTATTCATAATAATACATATGAGCATAAGTATTAATTATGTTAGCAGTGAATTTGAATGGTAGTTTATCATAGTGTCATATTGCTGCTGATTATATTTTATTTCCTTTCCCCCTACATAAGTGAAGGTTATCCTAGAAGAAGTTAATAACCTTCCTTAATTCTTTTTAGGAATGGTAGATTATTATATGTTTAAGATTCTAACAATGCAATGGACACCAGATAATACATCGATGTAATTGGGAAAATGATTTTGGAAGTGAAATCTTATTTATTTTTGTGCCAATTACAGTCTTTCTTAGTGGTAATTGAAGTATTTACCTTTCTAAAAAAAACTTATGACAACTTTTCACTACTATTTATCTGTCAATGCAGGAGAAAAAAAGAGGTAGGCGAAAAGGGTCAAGGAATAAACTCAACCCTCGGCTAACACGGATGATGGGCGATGCCACACTTCACTATGCATGTGCCCGTTATGACCAGGTGCGTTATTCCATCCTGTGACAACCTATAGCTTGTGGCACCAGAGTTAGCTAATTGCTTCTATTTCTTTTTGATGACCTTATTTTGCAATGGACAATGATCACATGTCCCACAATTTTCCTGTCCCCCTGTCCCGGACCAATCAAACTTCACAAAATATTATTAAAATATTAATTTCTGTTTTTATAATTTTTCTTTTTAAATAAATGGAGCTTTGTGATTAGCTTGGTACACCAAGTGGGACATGAATGGGGACATGTGATCCCCATCCATTCTGCAATAAAGTACTGAAGTATGCTAGAATTTATTGTATTGTCACTCTGAGCATAAGATTGATTTGATTCAACTTGGACTATATGCTTTTATGTTAGTTTGATATATTTTGTATTTCTTGTGCAAGACAACCCTCGTCTTATTGCTCAAAATTTCCATATTTTCCGATAATTAACTCAAGAGACTGCTCAAAATCCATAGATAATGCATATTTCACACTGACTTATTTTGCTATGGCTACAACACTACCTCTTAGGTTTGCAATAGACAAGGACATGGTTGCTTCCAATAAAAATATTAAAATGAGACGTTAATATGATAGGATTAGGCCAAAGCCAAAGCCTAATATTTAAAATGTATATAGAAGGGGAAATAGGAAAGTTTGGTTAAAGACTTCCTAAAATGCCCTTAGCAGCTAGTTGTTAGTTAGCTTATTAATAGGGAACTAACTTGGAGGGAAGGTAGTTAATGAATTGGGAATTTTAGTCTGGTTGTGGAGCCAGAAGGGAGGTCTGGGACCTAGTGAGAGTTCTTCATTGCTGTACTATTCTTTTCAATAAATCAGAGTGCTTATACCTTGCCAAGAATCACATTGATTTTGGTTTAAGGCCTTTCTTGCACTGAATTCTTGGCTTCTTTCTTTCTGTTTTATACCAGTTCTTATCACTGCAGTTCTTATCATAATAGTGGGCTGTTTAAGTTTGCTTTCTGTGCCTGTTTCACTGTTTGAGTATAATATACATTATAGAGTTCCTATCGCTTAAGCTTTTTGCAAATCATCTATTGCTTTGCTCTGTTGGCTTTTTGCAGGCTATTGCTGTCTTGCATGAAGTTGTTAGGTTGGCTCCAAATTTGCCTGATCCATATCACACCCTTGGACTTGTCTATAGGTCACTTAAGGATTATAAAAAAGCTACAGGGTTTTACATGATTGCTGCTCATTTGACTCCAAAAGATTCATCTCTCTGGGAATTGCTTTTTACCTGGTCCATGTGAGATGTTCCTCATTTTTGTTGCTATCTTTAGTTTTATGAAATTGTTCTGGTTGAAGTATTTAGGTGCATGAATGTACATTGCTTCTTTAATCACGAAGGAGGATCAAATTGCATCCAAGTATTGTATTCTTAAATAATTGCCCGTCTATGCAATGTATTAATGGGAAATATGGTTCATAGCTAACTTCATTTTTCATTTCCAAAATATCTTGACCATATTTATCTCATCGAATTGTGTCACCATTTCTGGCATTACTAAAATCATGTGTGGTTTCATTTTAAACAATGTTTTTATGCATTAAAGAAGCACTTTAGTTACTGAGTTGAGAACCTTCTTCAAACACAGAGAACAAGGTGATATTGGCCAGGCTGGTTATTGTCTTTCAAAAGCAATAACAGCAGATCCCAAGGACATTACTCTTAGAAGCCATCGAGCAAAGCTTTATGTTGAGCTTGGAGATTATCAAAAAGCTGCTGTGGCATATGAGCAAGTACATCAACTCTGTCCTGAGAATGTTGATGCACTAAAAGCAGCAGCTGAGGTTTGCCTTAGTCTATTTATTATGAGCCAGATTTGATATGAACATGCATTTAATTTTCTATGAATTACGCCCTTTCAGAATTTTTGTTTGTGTATGTTATTGATTTTTTTCATATAAAAACCGATTTGCCAATGCAATGCTGTATAGTGTATCTTTTGCTTGTGTGTTACGTCATTGAGTTGCTCCTCATCTAAGATCATGTTCTGGAAAGTATTTGCTTTTTTATTTTGGTCAAATTAATATTTTGCGTTTCACTTCCATTATTGAATTCAATTTATGCTTTCTTCTTTTAGTTCTACCGAAAATGTGGTCAAAAAGACTGTTCTGATCGTTCAGTTCGCATTCTTGAAGACTATCTTCAGAGTCAACCCAACGAAGAAAGTGTAGTAGATCTACTGGCTGCCACATTAATGGAAACTAAGGAACATGACCGAGCTCTTCAGCATATCATTGTGCATGCTCAGGTAGTGAGTTCGGGAAAAGATTTGCCTCTGAATTTGAAAATTAAAGCTGGAATCTGCCATGCCCATCTTGGAAACATGGAGGAAGCTCAGGTGCGTTGCATGCATACTATACTATAAGATTTATGATTGAATTAACTTTGTTTTTCTTGATCATTGCCACGTTCAGTCGACATGCTTGAACCTCAGAATATCATTTCAGGTTTTACTTATACTCAACAGTATTCTATGAATAACTGCATGGAGACTTCCTCAATTAGCCTTGATTTTCTCTGCATTTCTAATTTATGCATCATTTTCTGTGTCTTAGTCAATTTATGGGTAATGAAGCTTTTTACTTATCCGCGACAATCTCCCCATGTAGTAGTACATCACTTTTGAAGTCCGAAAGAAATTTGCAAGTGATTTTGTGCCGATTTTCCTTTCTAAATAGATACCTTCTTTACTTATCTGAAACTAAGAAAATATAGGTTATTATACTGTGTACTCCAGCAAAACTCCCTCTCTCCATTCCTTTTCCAAAGCATGGTTTATCATTTTTTATATCATTCCAGTGTTTCTTGTTAGCTTCCATTAATACAATGGTTTTCACCTGATTAACAGGTTCACTTTAATGATTTGAAACCGGAGAATGCAAGCGAGCATGTTGACTTGGTCATTGAGGTTGCAGACTCATTAATGGACCTTGGGCATTACAATTCTGCATTGAATTATTATCTGATGTTGGAAGCAAATAATGGAAATGGAAATGTATGGTAACTCATTACTGTCTACTGCAATTATGTCCCTAAGCTGTATAATCCCTTTTAAATGGCATGAGTGGGTAGAATACTTTGTGCTGGTTTATAGTTAAATATTCAATGATACTCAGTAATTATATATCTTGAAACCTAGCCCTTTGTTTAGTTTTCTGAAAAGGTAAACAATAGCAATTTCAGCAACTTCTGTGAGAGCATCAGTATACTATTTTTTTTCCATTTGGCAGATGACTTCACTATGTGGGCTAGAAATCAGTTTGTGTTAGTCACTTGCTGAGTTTGCAACACATGACTATTTTGACTAGAAATACTAAGCTTCTTCATTGCAGGGTCTTCTGTATCTGAAAATTGCTAGATGTTATGAATCCTTGAAAGAAAGGTCACAAGCAATTCTTTTCTTTTCCCAAGGTAAGGTTTTGTTTTCAACTTTTCTTATCCATAATTATGTATGTTGATCATAAAGTACTTCATTCATTTATCAGGTATGAATTAATAGATAGATTTTGAAATATTTAAGATAATGTCATTTGGAAATTTTCCTGATTGCTTTTAGATCGAAAGGCAACTACTTTCCTTTGAAATAAGTTTTTTTGGGGAGTTTCACGATTATTGGATAATTGGGTATACTGCTTTACTTTAGACTTAAGCACAATTTTTCATGGTTGGTTTTAATTTTTTAAATGTTATGGTAAAAATATGCGGGCTCTAATTTTGTGTCATTTTGCAATTTATGTAATTCCCTACTCGATCAGATTCATTGTTGGAAATGAATAGCCGTGTCTTTAATGGTGTCTCTCAGCCTAGATTTGAATTTGGTAATTGGTGCAAGATTTATTTTGTGGCTTCTGTGTACTGCTTTGCTCAGGGATGTTTAAACGAGTATTGGTATTAGGTTTTCAGAGAGATTGAACATGCTGCATTCCTGATTTTCTCTTTTGCCCCCTGTTATGGAGGATATCTTATCATCATCTGTTTGTTCTGCCTTTGCTTCTTTCTAAATAATTTTTATTTGCTGTTAAAAGAAGAATTTATGATTAATCCGTGATTATTTGAAGTTTCGAAGTCCCTATTCTTTTAATAGGGAAAAGGAAAACGGATTTTCCATATTCAGAATGCTGGTACATTGATACATTCTACCCTGACATAGTTTAGAATTGATTTGAGTTATAATAGCATATTTTAGGTGTGTATTTTTACACTACATGCATTTAGTGTAGAGAGTATATATATCAAGTGCTGGCAATGCAATACCCATTGTGTTCAGATTAATTTTCTGCTTGGATAGGTCTTTGGTTTTCTTGCTACCTTTTCTTTTAGTATTTACATTCCTCAGTTGCCTAACAAGCTTTTGTTTCAGCCCTTGAAACAATACAAGATAATGTTGATGCCCGCATAACTTTGGCTTCCCTTCTGCTTGAAGAAGGGAAAGCAGATGAAGCCATTTCCTTGTTGTCTCCTCCAAAGGATTCTGGTACATTTCCGAAATGTTTTCTTTATTTGTGATCAAAGTTCTTTGTTGGAGATTTTAACGTAAGATACTTGCAGACTCTGGTGAAGCACATTCTGAAAAGTCAAATAGATGGTGGGTTGATGAAAGAATAAAACTGAAGCTGTGCAACATATATTGGAATAAGGGGATGCACGAAGATTTTGTGGGTGCAATTTTCCCTTTGACACGTGAATCACTGTATGTTGCAACTCTTCGACAAAAGGTAATATTTGAGTAACTAAAAATTGAGCAGTGAGAGAGATCTTTAGAGTTGACTACTCAATCTTAGAGCTTAAGCTTTTAGCTGCAGGTTCTTGAATTATTTATATCTGTAGACTTGTGCAAAGATATGGCCATCTTATTACCTTTTCTCTATTTGTTTTAAAATATTTGAGGGATTTATTGTCCTCTTCCAAGATATACCTTTTCTCCTGCTTTTCTAATTAAATTTCTTTTGTCAAAAAAGAAAGTCAATACATGTCAACATTGGTTCTTTCTGTAGGGTAGAAAGAAGCGTTTTTGCTTTTCTAAAAAATCAAAGAAACGGCTCTCCAGAAGAGATCTACTTGAAAGGGTTAGGAAGCTGAATGGTCAGGAAAAGGATAATAATGTATTTCAAGGATTCAGACCGATAGCTACACCATCTGATCTGTAAGTATTGTTTCTCTATTTTTATTACGTTTCTAATTATACTATCACTCCAGATTCCATTAGGCGGGACCGTCGTACTCCAGATTCTGTCATCTAATGTGGTTGAGTATGGAAAACTATTAAAGTTAGTTGTGTGAGTTTAAGTGCTTACCCTTACTGGTGGTTTAGGATGATTGGGGGATTGATTCTAGTTGATAGATTGCTGTTGACTAGGAGTCTAATTGATGTATAAACCTTCTGATCTGCAAGTATTGTTTCTCACATGTTGCTATTATATTCCTAATTATACTATCAAATGCACATACAGTCAGGTTTATTAATTTTATGAGTTATCTTTCATCTAATGTGATTAAGTATAGAAAACTGTTAAAGTAGGTTGTGTGAGTTTAAGTGCATACCCTTACTCAATGGTGATTTAGGATGATTAGAGGATTGGTTCTAGTTGATAGATTTCTGTCGATTAGGAGTGTAATTGGGGGTAAATGATTGAAAGCATGTGATCTGGTGATATGCTTATTACTATTACTTATGAGTCACTTTCAGTGTTATGATTCTCAAACTTCAAATCAGAGATCAGCAATTTACCCCCTTCAATCACAAAATATCTAAAGAATAGAAGGCTTCATGCCTCAGATGGATTTAGTCTTGGATCTGTGTTTCAATAAATGGCTTCATAGATTCTAGGCTAGGTTAAGGAGCTTTGGGACTTGGTTGTTCTTCTAGTCACAGGAAGGATAATTACAAAATGTGTGATTATTTTAACCTAATAATTGTAAGCATTAAAAATATCAAATTCTAAACTCCAAAGCTTTTGCTGATAAAATGCCAAAATTCTATATCCCCATATCATTATCTGTATGTCACATATGTCATACATTGTATATATGCTTCATAGATTGGTGGTCATTATTCTCTTCAAAACTTTTGCCGATAGCACAACCAAAATTGTAGGGCCATGTTCATGCATGATGTTTGGTGTTTGCCCTTCACTACATTTGTTGGCAAAGTGTAAATAACTTCTCTTATCGATTTATAAAATTAGGTCGAAAGCTTCCAGGGCAAGAAAGTTGCTTCAGAAGAAGGCAATCGAGAAGGAGAAACAGAAAGCCGAGGCACTGGCCTCTGGAGTTGACTGGCTAAGTGATGATTCAGATGATGAGCCTCAGGTAATATGTGTTACATGCTTTCCTTTTGAGCAAATATCCGGAGTAATAATGTGCTAACTACCTTATGTATATATTGCATGGGGTTTTTTCAGGAAGCAGACAAAGATCTTCCTTTGTGTAATATTCTCAATGTTGAAGAATATCACCAGCTAATAATTGATGTTAGTGCTTCTACCTATCTCTGTTTTCTGCATCCATTTCCTTTGTAATTTCTGACCGTTTAATATTTTTGTACAGTTGTGCAAGGCATTAGCATCATTGCAAAGGTATTGGGAAGCATTGGAGATTATTAATCTCACTCTAAGGTTGGCTCCGACTTCTCTATCTTCTGAGAAGAAAGAGGAGCTTAGATCTCTTGGAGCTCGTAAGTGCTGAACCCTGACAGACTGGTGCTTCCTTGTGCATTTATTTTTTGCTTCCAATTTTTCTCCCATTCCAAGAAATCAAAATAAAACATGAAGAATTACTGTTTTTTTATTTTTTTTCTCTCCCTTCTTTACATTTAGACATTTCTGTTATTGCAACTCACGATGTGAAGGTTCTTGGGGGATGCATATCTTACTAATATTGCAAATTTATGTTCTACGCAGAAATGGCATACAACACTACCGATCCTAAGCATGGATTTGATTGTGTAAAATACATTGTTCAGCAACATCCATACAGTGTCGCCGCTTGGAATTGCTACTACAAGGTTATCTCCAGGTAATGTGGATTGAGTAACCTGGGTTCTAGGCAAAACATTTGCCAGAATCCTTAATTTTCTTAACATTACAACATAGATTCAAGGCCTTAATTTTTCTTCTACTCTGTCTCCTTGTTTTCTCTTGCTTGATAGATTGGAAAGTCGAGATACAAGGCACACTAAATTTATACGTGCTATGCAAGGAAAACTTGCAGATTGTGCGGCTCCTCTCCTCATTGCTGGGCACCAGTTTACCGTATTTAGCCATCATCAAGACGCTGCAAGGAAATACCTTGAAGCTTATAAACTTCTGCCTGAAAATCCATTGGTTAATCTTTGTGTTGGTATGCTCTTTCATTCTATGATGTATGCATGTCGTGCTTGCTTTATCCAACAATAAGCGTTTAGTGAATTGTTTTTTCACTGAATGTCTCTCAGGAACAGCCTTGATCAACTTAGCATTGGGTTTCAGGCTTCAAAATAAGCATCAGTGCGTCGCGCAAGGTTTCGCATTCCTCTATAACAATTTGAGGATTTGCGAGAACAGCCAGGTATATTTCGCTAAATTTTTAATGAATTTCCTTATATGAGTTTCTTACTTATCTATATGCATTGATGAGGAAACAGTAAATTAAGCAAAAATTGTTAGAGTTTGCAGGAATCCTTATACAACATAGGTAGGGCATTTCATCATGTTGGTCTAATAAGTCTAGCAGCTTTTTATTATGAGAAAGTGATTGCTACTCATGAAAAAGATTATCCAATTCCAAAACTTCCAAATGAGGTTCCAGATATGATGGAAAATCATAAACCTGGTTATTGCAACCTTCATAGAGAAGCTGCTTATAATCTGCATTTAATCTACAAAAAGTGTGGATCTCTTGATCGTGCTAGGCAACTTCTTAAAGACTATTGTGCTTTATGAGTAGTCAATGTACAGAATACTTCAGTCATAATCATATTACAGTAAATCACTATATATATATTCTTAATTATAATTGAATGATGTGCCATTTTCTTAAACTTGTCCACCTTACTCCATTCATGTGGTAGAGATTAGAAGATTAAAATAAACTTGACATGTATCACTTCAAGAGAGGAAAAATGTATGCACCCACGAAATATGGATTTTATATACTATCATTGCATTACCATTCATGTTTGTTATATATTGTCATTGCATTATGTTCAAAAACAAGTAATATAAATAAATGGTGGATGGTGTAGTGATTGTATACAAATTTTTACATTGATAGTATATGATTAACTAACATAAATGACCTAAAGTCCACAAGTTATCTAATTAACTAGAAGCAAATACAAATGCGAACCACCTCAGACATTAAATTACTTAGAATTAATATTATTACAAATGTAAGTAAATACAATAAGGACAAAAAGAATGTTATGGCATGCATTGCACCAGCTAACAAGCTAGTATTATATAAAGAGAAAGACGTATAGAAAAGTTTTTTACATTGTTATTGCATCATTCACTATTAATTTTTAATCATCATTGACTTTTCAAAAAATATAATCTAAATGAATGGTGAAAGATGCGTTGATTGTGTATACATCTTTTATACTGTTTATATCCATTATCACTTGCTAAATGTCTAACCTTACATGTAAACCTACCTTATATGGAGTCTTTCTCAATGTACAATTACATTTTAGTTTTCAATTTAATTGTTTTTTCAGGTCCCATAAGCCAAATTTAATTATGCCTTTTTTATGTCAAATTGAGGCTCCATATTCATTAACATCATTGGTCATAACATTAATTTTCTAACACCATTATTAGTATCAAATTGTCCCCTCAACTTTTTTAGGTACCATCAAATTGTTCCTCAAGTTTTAGTTTGTACCAAATCAATTCCTCAACTATTTGTTTGAAATTTATCCTTAATCTGATACTAAGTTATGGGACCAATGTGAAAAAATTGTACACTTAAGGGACCAAAGGAGAAGAAATTAAGAAGACGATATTAAATTAATGGCATTTTTTGAAGCTAGAAAAGAACAATAACTTGTCTTTAATGATACAAAAGAATCTTCACCTAAAGAAGACTTTTTTACATTTCAAAGTGTAATATTTCCTGTTCTAGACTCTAGCTGTTTACACATGCAATCTGGCATAGGAAAATTGTAAAGAGAACCACCACCCTTTTTCACCTCACTTCCCTTTTCATCACTATGGTGAAGCATTTCTTGCATTTGTCTCTTGAATACTTCCCATCTGCAAAACCATTCATCAATATCGAAATAGAACAACATATTCTGACGGATCGACATGAAAATATTCAAAAAAAACAACGAGCATTGATTCGATATGGCAATATAAGATGAAGTGGTTACAAAAGACAATTTGAATGATCTTTGGTCTGATATCGACAACAACCCTGTTATTTGAACACCAAAATATGGCATTAGCTAAAACCTCTCTCACATTGACATGGTACATACAATCAACCTCGGGATTCGATACCTCTGTATCCACCCGAATTCACATAAACTAGGGCGTCCTGTTTAGGTGTTCCGTTTGGTGATGAAAAAACATTTTTCTCAAGACAACTACTCAATTGATTCTTATCTCCCAATATCATTGACAATCCAATGAACATTAAAATATGATATAACTGGCTTCTACACAAATAAATTTATCTTCCACACAAATATTGTACTGCCTATAGCAAAAAGTTGGCTGAAAAACAAATATTGACCAAGAAAAAGAGCCGAAATTGTACCTTATATTCGGATTATCGAATAATAGAACCAGTTTTCTCTTATCGGGTTTAACTGTCTTTGCATGTCCACCATACATATAGCGCCTGTGACCCATCAAGAAGTGTGGGAAATTTCCACCCTGAGTTGTAACAAATACTTCACTATGAAGACAAACTGTATAATCAAGAGCAGCCAACCTAGACGAGTGGCCCTACATCATAAAACCGATGTTCAAGAATTTCACTTTCCTGGTATCGACTTTCTTTTCTATAAAGAATAATATCGATTTGCTTGTTCTAAGTAAGCATAGATGAGTTTTGAAATACCATAAATTGAGCAAGCTCTTCTCGAGTAGCAAGTGTTTCCTTGGTGTGTAAAAGTGGAAACATTTGCTTAAGTGGTGCCATGTACTTCTCTTCTTTATAAATCTTTCCAGCTGCAACATATACTGTGGTCTTGTTATCAAATCCCATGCCTCTAAGCATCATTCCCACCTAGACCATCGATTCGAATGAGGTGAGTAAATCCAAACCATGACGCAAAGTATTCTTACGGGAATTTCATTTTACCATCTAATGTTTGAGTCTTATGCAATTTACCACCAAATGTTTGGGTCGTGCGAAAAGGCGTATTGTACAACCTTTTTAAAGTGAGCAAATAAGTAAAATAACCCCTTTATATTGATTTCTTCTAAAAATGTCCCTTACTATTTTTCTCCCAAAGACAATACTTAAATTCTAGATGGCCCTCATCATTGTAAAAAGCACACTGAAACTCAAAGACAATACTGAATAGACGAAGAAAACACTATCATCATATCATGGTATTGGCTTTACAAAACTTTATGACTCTAGAAGCCATTTTTCAAGTCTATTTGCCAGTGTCTAAAATTATTGATCTAATTGATGGAGCTCAAGCTTGTTGTGGATAGACTTATTTTTCTTTTAATTTTGTTTCCATAAAAAATTAAAGAAGTAGCAGAAAGATTACACCCAAAGCATAAACAACTAATAATGTCTTAAGCTGACAATTTCTTTTCGAAGAAAATAATATAGCAAAACTACAAGGAATAGAAATGGAAAACATGGAAGAAACACAAAGGAAAAGAATTTGTAACCACATACCTCCAGTGGAGTTAATGGGCATCTTCCATCAACCCGATTTGCACCAGGCTTTATTATCCTATGCCTTCGTCTAAATTTACCACGCCAACTCCTTTCACGGGCAATATCCATTTCATGCTTCTCCTCCTCGCCACCATCATACTCACAGCATGAAAATGCAACCATGTCCTTGATAAAGAGAAATTATACTTTTAATATATAAGTATAGATCCAAGGCTTATCTAGAGATGAAGTAAAATAACTAAATCATGCTTATCTATTTACATCATATACCCCTCCCCACCCCCACCCGGAAGAACTCTACGATGGAGAGGTAAAATGAGGAACTGGACCAAAGATAGGAGGAAAATATGAAAAAAAATAGTAGAAATCTTATTAGTAGAACTCTCAATTAGGAAATCAAGTACCCAGGAAAGAGTACAAAAACTCAACCAACCAACTGAGTGCCTTTTCCTTCCTCCCGACTAACGATTACCTCTTCTACCCTACCATCTACTTTTACATATAGCAATTAGTTAGCCTATTATTATTTACTATTGTTCTCACCTAACTAGGTCTGGCCCGTTAAATCCTTCCTGGAGAAACATAATAGGAGACACGGAAATTAAAGAACTCTACTAGCACTAGTTACAGCATTCTCCAATGACAGAAGCACAGATCGATGCAGTTTTTGTTCCTCTTTATCATTGCTTAGCAATCAGTTGATGAATAACGGAATATCGGTAATATCAAGTCCATTTTGTGCATTCATGGAAAGAAAACTTTAGTGCTTGCCCCAAAGTACAAATAATTAACAAAGAAACTTCAGACACAAAGGGTTGTTTGAACTCACAGAACTAAGGTTTGCATATCGATTCACAAAGAATCAAGGACCCGAAAGAAGGGAAACTCACCATCAAATACTAAAGCTAAAACAAAGTGATTTATCTAGAGATATAAAATAAATTATCATACAAAAATCCAAAATTATGCATATACATCCTGCATCAATGATGTTTCTAGCGTATCTAACAACATAAGTATTAAGTTAGAATAACACCTCCTCAAATCGAAGATGAACTGAAACATATTTCCCTCCACTTTGGACGCTATGTTTAATCATCCGATCAACCATGCTTTCTGCAAGTGTTCTTATAGGTTCTGAAAATCTAAGGGCAGCAAAATTGGCAAAGCACCTAAGCCCTTGAACTTTTGATGGTACTTGCTGAGCTAATCTGTTGGAGAAAGGTGCAATGCGAACAGCCCTGTAAAAAGTATGGGCAAAGCCCTCTTAGGAACTATAGACAATATATGGCAAAGGCATGCTTGTAAACAAATGTAGTAAGAGTAACATTAATAAAGGGTCAGCACAAATTTAAAGAAATAATTACAAATGGACTTTTATTTTGGGGGGAGGGAGGGGGACAGGTTGTAAAATGCATATTTTCACTTTGAAAATAATATTAATAAAATACCTACATGGCACTTCAGACATTTAAATTTTTAGATCCAAATTATCTATACAAGCTGCCATTATAATATTGTTCTGCATATTCATTTATATTTGGACACTATTATTAAAAGTGATTTTGGTAGAATGAATATTGCTTGAATAGTGTTTATCAAACTGACTATTAGATATGTAATAACATATACAAAATCAGTGATATGAAAGTTGAGAAAGAATGTGGGAGCAATCAATTTTCTGATGGTATTATGGTCAAAGTAGTTGTTGAAAGCCCTAACTGGGTTTTGATGGATGAAGTGAAAATGTCTTGCTTCTTCTTCAACCAATGTTTAGGCTCCAAAACCAGTTATCGCTAACTGAATTTTGGAGATAAAAAATTAAACAAAGTTTGGATCCTCGAAACTCAATTTTGAGTACTCACAACTTGATACCAAAAACACAAATGAAGAGTGCATGATGAATAACCTAGAAAGAAACTTTATTTGGTGCAAACACGTAGGTATTTTCCCCCTTGATTCTCTTTATTATTTATACTACACGAATGGGAAGTGTACAAGAAGTTTTTCCAGGATAAAGGAAGGAAGAACTCCATTAAAACAAAGTATACAAAGGAAGAAGTTCTCCTTAAAATATAAGTCAAGGAAAAGCAAAAACAGCGAGGAATAAAAAGACATCAGTGTAGCTACCAAATCCTTCAACATATATGTAAAGGAAACCCTTTTTTAGAAAGGCCATGTGTTTTACACCATGCACAAGCTAAATACCCAATCTTATCCCAAAGCAGCTACTTTTCTGAAGAGATATCCTTAAAAAAAGCAAGAGCTAAACTCCAACAAGTGCATCAAATCATAGCAAATATTGCACATTGCCACAAAATATTGGCTTCCCGTTCTTCTGCCAAATCAGTTAAACAAGGCCCAAAATGCCAAACAGAATTCCATAAAGAAGTAACAGGAGAAAAAAATGCACCATTGGTATCTACTGCATTAAGCACAATTGTCCAAATAGAAGCAAGCTTAAAGAAATGATTTGCACTAAAATGCACCAGAAGGATCAATTAATGAATTTTTTTTTTTATCTTGGCTGGAGGACAAAGGAAGAAAGTCAAGGAGACCCAAAAGAACCTCCAATTCAGAGAATTTCATGTCATTTACTTCCATTAAAAAAAGGTGGAAAGCCATGGAATCTTGATTTTGAATACTATAAAAAATGTAGATAGGATAAATTTGCAAGGAAGATAGACAACAAAGCGGGAAAGCCAAACTAGAAGGGATTTTCCTACGCAGGGGTCCTGCCAAATGTTGACATGAGCGATTACCTAGCTTCAGTGAAAACAAAGACTTATGGTAATATAATAGTGTGAGATGAATTTCAAAATGACTAGAATGAGAAGCTTATGCCAAAGGGGTGATGTTTCAAGGGAAATCACCAAAGCACTCAAGCTTCCAGAGCAATGTTCTTGTTCTTAGACACCAAATTGCCAATACCCAAATGGCAAAAACCCCTTCATTCTAAGAAGGACAGAAACCTAGCTCACCAATATAGGGTGTTCAGGGAGTGGTTTAGTTCAGTTTTGAGAAGATTTAAAAACAACACAATCATCATTGAGTTGTCTGGTTGTGGCTTTATTTTAATAACAATGAGAGTACTGAATACCACAAAGTACTCTGAATAATATTGATATTAAAATAATTATCAAACTAAAGTAGGAATTATACAGCAAAGAATGAAGTTATAGCACAATTCAAGCACATCTATTCAAAGAAATAACATTAGAGCATAGAGAGAAACCTTTATGTGCGAATACACATTGTCCCTCAAGTCTCTTTCTTATTTATACTGTAAGAATGGGTTACATACAGCTTGTTAGTAAAATACAGTGAGTAGTACAGGTCGGTACAGTAGAACTATATACAGCTAACAAAGTCAACAGGGATGCTTTAGTAATTTGATGTTAGTTTTCTTTATAAGATACTTTAGTAATTTCATAATTAAATCAAGCATTTAGTGCGTATACAGGCTTTGGATTGTCAACTCTTTTCCTTAAATTGTTTCTATTATTTAAGTCTTTATTTACATTAAGTGGGATGCTATTCAATAAGTCACGTATTCAGCTAACAAAGTATCCGTGAATGAAGAGATTATATTCAGGGAAACCCAAGCAGCCAGCCATGTGATGCAAATTAATTCTGAGTTGCCAATATAGTGTATCGTTTTGTCTTCCGCATATCAATTTAAATCTTCAGAATTTGGAAAATATGTAAATACTATTGATAATTAATTGAATTTAGTTGAAAGGATAACAAATTTTAGAGTAATACAGTTTAAACTACTATATAGCTAGAACAATTGCAAGCCATGCAGTGGTGAGAAAATAGATGATAGAGAGGCACACACCCCATTTCCAAAAGCTGAGGTAGGACCTTCTGAAGATAGTGAGTTGGACTAGACCAAGCTTTTACCCTAAGATTGACAATGTTACTTATGTTATTGTCAAAGCGCTGAAGTATGTCATCTGGGAGCTCTTTTACCACACGCACATGATTGCCAAGTGTTTGTATGAAGAACTCTTCATCAAAAATATGACCGAATTTGCTGCCAGAAATTAAGATGAAGCACGTGTAAGTTTTCTATTTATTAATGCATAAAATCATATAGTACACATGGAGTCACTTTGATTCACAAGATACACACACACATATATGCACACGAAAAGAGAACTTGTGTAGCATCATCAAATCAAAAGAAATATAAAGCTGATTGCCCTATGTTTTACACATACAAAACATAAGATTGCTCTTGAGATGTCTCAGTTATGCACTTACAGTAATCCATTTAAGGGCTAAAGGAGAAGTCCATGGAGGCAATGTACTAGAATATCAATTAAGCATTCACGACAGTTACTTATGAGCTTGGCAAATGTAGTAGTAAGTTAAGTTAACTTCTGATGCTCAGAATATTCAAATGGTTTTTTTTAGAGAATCGTGCTACTACTATTTTTAACATACACAGTACTAGAAAGGGGAAAATGTACTTTAGCCCCCTCAACTATATAGGCCATGTGCCACTTAGTCTTCGATGTTCAAATAACGTATTTCCCAATCCCAGTGTAGACAAATATGCAAATCAACCCATTCGATCTTTTTCCCATCATCTTGAAATAGAAATTGTCAGGTTGCTTGCACATGATGAAATTATAGACCAAAAATGCCCTTGAATGACTAACATGTCTTACATTTCCCAAACCCTATATCATTTACCCTCCCCCCCTCCCCATATCATTCACAATCTACATTACCAGAAAATCTCCCCATACCAAAAGACTGGGGGTGTGCCTGTCGAATTAGGTACGGGTGTTCAAACTAGATTGTGTTGATGTGCTTAACCTGGGTGAGAACAAAGATTGATACATGATTATGGGTTGGAATAGGTCTTTGATGGAGTTGAGCTTGATGGGAGAGGTACAATTCAGAGAAATGATAAAGTAACTGGTGGGGCTTGGGTTGGTGATAGTGTCGGTGATCACCTATTGGAGCTTGGGTCTCACAACCGAAAACAGTGGCAGTGACGCTGGCTCAATCAGGTTGTGACTCTGATGATAATCTATTTGGCGTGATGCAATGACTGAATTGGAAGATCATGTTAGCTTTCAATTGTAGCAGCGAGTTCAGGCAGTGGCTGAAAATGGAGTTGCAACTAGTTTGGTGCCGGACAGTTGGGCTTTATTGGGGACCATTTGTGCTAATCTGATTTTGAGAGGGTGACAATAGAGTATACAGGGTTAGGGAAGAATAGTATGCATGTTGGTCTCTAATTTCATCATGTGCACATCAGGTAATGATTTTTGATACGGGATTACAAATAAATGGGCAAAACGGATAATTTGCGCATCTTGCAAATGTAAGGCGTCAGGATACATGTTTTTAAACATCGTGGACTGAGTGACACAGATCATGGGGCTAGAGTGAATTTTCCACATACCAAAAAAAGTGCCTCTGTCCCTACGAGAAACATAATAAAAAACAAATAAATACCCTAAGACCAAAACTCGAACATAGCTATCCATAGTCCATACTGTTTTCATTTCTAAAACTAATCAAGTTGAATGCAAGGAAGAGTTCAAGAGAGTGGATACCATAAATAAGACATCATACATTGCAAAAAAAACAAAAGAAAAGAAAAGGATGGATGACTGAAAGATCTGGCTTTACTAAAATGCATGGCATAATTTCATGAGCTGCTACCACTCTTGTTCTCGACTTTGTATGTGCCCATCACTTTCATCCTTGATATTATCAAAATATATAATTGTCCCTAGGATTGGGAAAGGTTATTCACTTTGATCCCTGGCAGGGACTAAAATGATTAATGTGAATAAGGTGTCAAGGACTAACGAGAATAGCTTTTGTCAATCTCAGGGACAATTGTGTAATTTAATAATGTCAAGGACAAAAGTGACGGACGCATCAAAGCCAAGGACAAAAGTGGCAGTTTACTCTTATTAGAATTCTTAAATTTGAAGACTATTCCAATTGGTTTCTTCTAAAAGAAAATGGATAAATAAATAAAAATCAAGATGATCTTCCATCCTTATAATCTTTCTACATGTGAGTAATATAAATCGTGAACCTAGAGGAAATAGGACGATGAAACACCATTTTTCAAAAATCAGACTCCTAATGTGAGAATAATACAGTTGAAAGGAAGCAAAGAAGTAGTGTTAAAGCTACAACAAGTTTTGACAAACTAAATACAACAGTTAAACTAACAACAAACAAATCATGTTACCAATTTTTAATTTATAACAAAAGCAATTACCTTGAGTCTCGCCATACACTATTTAAATGAAATATTGGAATAACCAGAGTTGCATTTAGTAGTCCAGCCACAGCAACTGCATCACATATCTGAATAAAAATTTGAATAATAAGGGCCAGAATAATACGGGCATCTGATGCACTCAGGACAGCTATTCATTGCATCAACACTCTGTCATTTAATTTCATTAAGCATGAATGTCTGATATTTTCCAACACAACAATCACGAAACCAAGGAACCAGGGATGGTGATTGAAAGGATTTCAAGAGAATTAAGCATGTGAGAAATGGAGACAGTGGAACAAGAACCCATGGAATTGTTAAAACGACTTCAGGAAACATGCATGGGCAATGGGAGATGTTGTTGGTTAGTCTGATGAATCAAATATCTCGGATGAAACGAATGCAACATTGGCAGTGCAAGGTGGTCAGTCATGTGAAGTCCAACACCTATCAACCGTATGAACATGCTTGGGACTTGAAAGTAATATTTATTTTTTCTCAAGCTTGATAACAAATAATGAAATTGTATGCCTTAGGTTCGGAAGGAGGGAATGAGAAAATAGAGACTAAATAATAGTATATTAGACTGATATGATGTATTATTATGAGATACAAAAGACAGAGCACTAGACTCTTAACCTAAATAAAGTAAGGGGACATCTTATTTCCATAAAAATAAGATAAAATTCTAATACTAAGTTATAAGATTCCTCAGATCATAAATCCAAAACAGAAATGATACAGTTAGCGGAACCATCTTTGATCTTAGCAATATGCAAACCGACAATCGTTGTTGATTCAATCCCCCATTTGCTTCAATTATAAGGAACCCATTTAATAAATAAGTTATAAGATTCAATCCCGCATATCTTATTTCCATAAAAATAAGATAAATTTCTAATACTAAGTTATAAGATTCCTCAGATCATAAATCCAAAACAAAAATGATACAGTTAGCGGAACCATCTTTGATCTTATCAATATGCATACCGACAATCGTTGTTGATTCAATCCCCCATTTGCTTCAATTATAAGGAACCCATTTGACTCTGGCAATTCTATGAACAAATTAGAGGAAGAAAGGAGAAAAAGTTATGAAACTCCTTCAACAAAGTCATCATGCTCTAGAAACAAATTTGACTAAAAAATGGAAAATCAATGCTACAACCAACTAAACAAATTGAAAATAAACCTGTTTCACGAATACTTCTTTTAGCACAAGGCTTCCACCCTTGATGCTCCTTTAGATTCCATGCTTTCAAGAACTGCATGATTCCATTTCATAGATTTTCAATCAATTAATCTCATTCAACACTAAACATCACAAGCAAACTATATTAATGAGATGGAAAGCTCCAAAATTATGATAACCAAGCCAATTTATCCAATAACAGATTATTCATCAATGAAAGTACTACAACAGAGACTTTTCAAATGTGGCACCAAAAAAGATGAAATGATAAGCTATATCTTTCAACTTGTGAGAAAATCACTTTTGCCAAAATCATTTTAAAGTCTTAACCAATGTTTTAAATTGCAGTCGTGATTGCTGTCACAGTTGCAGTTAATGTGATTGCAATCATTACAACAGTAAAAAAATGCAAATTGCAGCCGTTGCGGTATGAATTATTTTGTGTTTGAGGTCCGATGCGGTTGTGTTACGGCCCAATGTGGCCGCATCATTATGATTCAGTGTTACACTACAATTACGGTGTGATGCGGTTGCAGCGGTCACCACAACCATAATATCGCAGCCGCATCACGTGATGCAGTGTGCAATTTCAATCACTAGTCTTAACAAATGATCCCTTAACTACCTAGATAACAAAAAAAACCTAAACATGGAAGCAAGAACAATAAAAATATTACACTTCAGCCCTGAAAAACAATGCAAATTTGGTTCAAGTCCCTATAAAAAGTTGTTTTTAGTCATTTAGTCCCTATAAGTAACACATGTCATATTAATTGATAATGCTTTTATTCATGTAATAGGGACTAAAATAAAAATTATGTATAATTGAAGTACTAAAAAGGAAATTAAGAAAAGATGAGTAATAACACCTTATTCCCATGAATGGTGGCATTGTCAGTGTAAGATTCCATGAAAGGCCATAACTTTTGAAAAATCTGAGGAGATCTATAAATTGAACCAGGAAGAGGAGAATGATGATGATGAGAAGGAACATTGTTCTTTACAATGACAACATTATTATCAAAATTGAAAGAAGAAGAAATATATAACAACATTCCAATAATATACAACAATGGAGCCAATAAAAGAAACCCTCTCCTTCTCAATGAAGCTCCGGTGTTCTTGCTCCGGTGGTGACGCGGCGGCGGAGGCGGTGGGGTTCCAAGGCGACTATAGCCGTGCATTTGGAAAACCCCACTCAGATCTATGGGAATGGGGAATTGGATTCAATGAAGGGAAATTGAGTTCTTAATAATCAACTAATAGCACGTGTTGGTTCTATATTATCTTCCGATTCCGAAAGAAGACAAGTTTACTAAATATGTAAAATATGAGCCAAAATAGTTTTTATTATTTTAATTTTTAATTTCGTTATTATGGGATTGTGAAATCGGTACCTAGATTAGTTTCTAATGGTATAAAGCCTTACTGTGTTTTAGAAGAAAAAAAATTAAAGGTTTGATTCTTGATAATAATATTTGATGTGAAGAGCACTTCCGAAAAGTGTTGACTCTTCAGTTATAGGGTGAAAGATACACTTAGCTGTACCAAAAAAAGATTAATCTTTGTGAATACTCATTTTTTTCGGCCTATAAAAAACCTGAAACTCTTTTAAATGAAAATAATTGAATTCTAAAATGGGGAATAATAAACAAAAGATTTTCTAAAAAATGATAATAAATTAAGAAAAAAAAACAAAAAAGATGAATGAATTAAATATTTGATTTGATCATCAGATAAATTAAAGATTTAAAAACATGAAATCTGAATCATATCATATCCAAAAAAAATTGGTACTTCAAAATATCATATCAATTTAATAAAGTTGTATGAATCACATTGATAATAACTAAATATTTAAGGATTAAAAAATCAAATTAAGATTGCGATATGAAAATATGCAAATCAAATCAAATTAGAAAGTTCATATCAATGTAATTATGTTGCATAAATCATATAGATTAGAAAATTTAATATTTAGAGATTTGATAGAAAATTGGTGAACAAATAAATCAAGGTCGCACATTAATCAAATAAGTTAAAGATTGCAATAAGGAAATATGCAAAGCAAATTAAGATTGGAAAATTTTATATCAATCTAATTGTGTTGCAAATCATTTTTGTTATAAAAATTAATCTTTAGAGATTTGATTTGATGAAAAATTAAATATTTAGAGATTTCGAATCAAGTAAATTAAGGTTGCAATCTGAGAATAAGCAAATCAAATCAAGCAAATTTGAAATAAATTTGATTATGTTGCATTTTTAAACACATAACTGATTTATTTCCCTTAACATCCTCTAATCAATTAATGGGACCTCATTAAGCACATGTGGTAAATTCTACTCTATAAATAGAGTGATTCATTCACCAAGAAAATAAGGAGTATTCCACACAAAAAGGCATTAAAAAGACAAGAATTCCATACAACAATTTCCACACAAAAGAATCACTCAACAAAAAGCTCGACATGTGAAAGAGAGAAAAATCGTTCAGAAAGTCACTTGTTTTGATCATGTGCGATTAAATCAGCCATCATTGTCGGTATCAGCTTTGACCCTTGCTTCAGCCAATAAAATGACATCATACAGTCTCATTTTGGTGCACCTTCCTTCCAGCCAGCCCTGCTCTAACACTTGTACCCAATCGACATTTCCTTTTCTTAGGCCAATATAAATCGATATGTGGACAGTCTATTGTACACCTTATCTACATAGTTAGGTTTCTTCTTTTCACTCTTTATATTTTTTTTTTTGCTTATTCCTATTATTGGCATATCTTAAAACCATAATCATGTAAAAACAAATAAATATATCTTTTTTATAATATTAAACATTACTCTAATCATAGTAATAAAAAAGTAAATAAATATTACTTTTATGCAATAAATAATAAATAAGAAAATCATTTTAATGTAACCAACAACATTTTTTGTCAATTAATTAAAGTTCCTTATTTTTTGTAATTAATTAAAATTATCATGAACCAAAATAATTGAGATATTTTACTCTAAATAAAAGGATTATATGAAAATCTTTATTACATATATAAATTTTAGAGATTAATCAAGGATGGAGGAACGATCGCCACTAATGGCTTATTGTCCTCAATTCATCTTCGAACGGTCGCGCTATGCCACCTCTTTTCACTCGATTAATTCCTAAAATAAAATAAAAATTATTTTCTATTAAATCAACAATTAATAAAATGATCGATAACAAACATGTTTTTCTCTAATAAATAAACATTCAAATCAATATTTCTACAAAAAATAAAAATTACCAATCACATAAAGGATGGAGGGACAGTTGCTTTAGGGCTTCTTTCCCTCAACTCATCATTCGAATGGTCACGCTACGATGCTTCTTTCCTTAATTAAAACACTCAACCATCAACCTTTTTTCTACTCAAAGAACTATGTAGCCTTGATTTCCTACAAAATAGGTATACGTGGGACCAAAGTTCATCTTGTTAGACACAATTTAAATAAAATTTTCTTTTCAAATAATTAAATAAATAACCAAATAAATTTAAAAATATAATAAAGTTATATAATTTAATGAAGGTACCGCCTAAGGCATATAGGTAGGGTGTTAATATATTCCCTAATTTGTAAACGACTATTGAACCTGGATATCAAAAATCAAAAGTCCAATGTAATAGGGCTTAAAAGATTTTTCTATCTTTTACCCATAAAATGTAGTGACGACTCTAATAAGGTCGTGTAGCCGAAAATCGGGACGCGACAATCTCCATATTTATTCTCCCAAAACGTTTGCGATCCATATGGCATTTCATGTGATTAATTGTAAAAATAAAAATATTTAATTTAACAAAATAATAATCATATATTTTTTGCTAATCCATCATAGGAAGTGGCAAATAGAAGACATACTTTTAGAATAGCATTGCTTCCAACATTGTGTAGGGTTAATTGTTGGTAGTTATTTAACCTTAATGAAATGTGTTCAACTAAAATTTTGTGAATAATATGATCTACAAGAAAAATATTATGTACTTGTTGCTACCTGATTTCTTAGCTTAAGTGAAGATGGATATTTACATCATCTTATAAATAATGGAGTCATCACTAATTTTGTTGTGTGCTGGTCTGCAAACTAGATTTCTGAAGTTCACTAATCGACTATGAATCAGAGAAGATATTAGCAATTTGTTTGTTTATCTTAACATGATGATCCTTCTTTTGAATAGTACATCATGATGGTGCACTCTCTGCTATGAGGATGAAAGAAACAATACTAATGATTATTATCGTGTCTCCACTTGAATTAGAAATGAAACATATTATTTTGGTGTAGAGACAAAAATACTCGTTTTGTGGGTAAGTGTAAAAGTACTTGTAATTGGTACCATGTAAAACTAGTTTATACGTGGGAATGAGTATCATCATGATACTCATATTACGCATAAATTTTGTTATTCACTTAATAATTATTTTATATATATTGATTATTACAAAATATATAAATATATACATAAACTTAAAAAACTATTAGGTATCTGTACATACGTACTATCCATGCATGTACCCGAAAATTATATGGGTATGAGAATGGGAAAACACGACGCATGCTTAGCTCGCCCATTGTCATCCTAATCTTCATGTGATTTATTATTAAAATATTTCATAATTTATTGAATTTATTATAAAATAAGAGTAAAAAACATTGGTCCTAAACTTTTGTCTCTATCTCTAGAGATAGAAAAAACCAATGTTGTGAAACCCGAACTAGATATTAAACCATAAATGATTTCGTATAAGATTTAAACAATTAAACCGTCTAGCCAGATCAAGTGATTTCATATATAATTAATATTTTTTATCAATAAATATATAATTATATATAATGTAAAATTTTGTATAATTAATAATTATGTATAATTATATTAAAATAACACATCTCAATATTTTTTGGACTAGAGTAAAACAAAATATTAGAGTAGTGTTTCATTTTTTTATTTTAAGTAAATTGTCTGGTTTATATACCGGGTTATTCTAGTTTAACCGTGTTTAACACGGTCAGACCGAAATTTTCCCAGTTTAAAGTGGTCAAACTCTCATTCGATAAGACTATAAACTAAAATTGCTTTGGCGTATGTTTAGCGGTCAAACTGATCAGATCGCCTAGTATGGTCTGATTCTCACACCATTAAAAAAACAATGGTAATAACTATAATATCTCAAGTGAAAGGGAAACAAAGATATTATCATATTCTTTATTGTCTTTTTATCCTTAAGGATTGATAGTTATTTTATTTTATGGAATCATTATCAACACATTTGCTATTTATTTATTTGTCTTTTTGTTATTAAATAAATTTATTTTAATTATTGATTATTCATTATTATAATTGTATTTTTATTAATTAAAGGATTCTTAGTGAATGACTTGTTATTAAAAAATATTTAAATTAATTAAATGATTCTAAATGAAAAAATTCTATTAATTACAAATTTTTCAAAATTAATTAAATATGTGTATTTCCTCATGATATGGGAGATAGATTATCAGAAAAGAAATAAACTTATTGTGAATTGTCTCTCAAGTTCTGAAAGATTGAAAATTCAATATTAATGGTCATTACTACATTTTAGCTCAAAAGGAAATGAATATGGATCCTAATCATTATTGCTCTCTTAATTCTCAAGAATTATATATTTAAATTATTTAATAAATATAATTTAATTAAAAAATTGATTTATATTGTTTGTAGTTATTTTGAGAAAAAGTAAAAAAGTAACCAAATAAATAAACCAACTAAAAAGGTAAATAAATAAAACAACATAGGTATAAAAAAAAGATGAGAAAAAATATATATCATTAATGAGTTTTATAAAAGTATGATATGTTTCCTATTGCCATGAGTAGGCTTGGACCTTTATATTTTGTGAAAGCAATGTGCTTGTACTTTTTTATAAAAACAAAACAAGGACAACACAAAGCAAAGATAAGACGGTCACCAAGAAAACGTTGGTCTAGTAGTGTAAGACCTCATTAGATCTCCAATATTGAATATTCGATTTTTGGGAGCAATATTTGTTGGAAGAGACAATCATGAATCCAAAGGAACTTAGTTCTTTACCCAAAAATGTGAAAGACTACCCGTCATCTTACATTCTTATACTTTTAATTTTGCATTTAATCTTTATTAAGTCTAATTTGTCTAAGTTAGAGTGATATGCTTTGAAATCTCATATCATTGATCCTTCATATAATCATATCATGTTATGTCTCCTTTAAATGTTTTAGATTGAGATGGATGAGTAAAACTTTCCTTTTCTCTATGGATAATTGATTTAGTATCAAATTAAGGAGATTAATTGACTTATAAACAATTGATTAGTTTAGAATATTGTGAAATTGATTTCTACATGAGATAATTGATTATGACTTGTGCTTATTGTTGAAATTAGAAAATTGGTAATAAGTTAGTGTTAATAGATTATCTAGAGTTTTCACTTCAAGATAACTATTTTCAAGAATCGAAAATTTCATACAATAATAAACCATCATATGTAATCTCTCGTTCGAAATTAACTAGAAATTTTAAAAAGTACCAACTTGAGATTAAATTAGAAAAAAAAAACTTTCATTTAAATATAGCTTTTACATATTTACATCTAATTAACCATCTCTAATTTATACATCTACTTAACCATATCTAATTTATAAGTATTTATTTAATGTTTAAAACTTCAATCTTGATTCAATTGGTTTTGTTGTAACTAAGACATGCTCCACAAATGATTATTAATCAATTAAGTAGACTTAATCTTTACTTAATCCATTATTGACCAATTAAATGAACTTAATTGATACAAGTGTTTGAGACATCTAATTAATCTCATATCTATTCAACCCATTTTAGATTTGTATATTACCCTTGTTTAACAATATGTTGTAATCCACACAAGTTCATGGTTAAATTAACTCTCCAAAACTAACTCAAATTGGTGATTTTTTTTTAATTTTAGTGTGGTTGTTGCCCAAAATTGTTGAAGCAATAGGAAGGAAAAAAGAACAAGAAGAAAAATTAGGAGCCACAATGTGAAACAAAAAAGAATTAGGACATTTCTAATAAGATCATGATTATTAGTTGAACTAATAACCTAAGAGAGGATCACACTCATTAAAAATAAGTGAAAAATATTTATTTGTCTCTTTATTAATGGAGATGATCCTTACTCAGATTTGTAACTCCAGACTTAAGTAATAAGAATCACTTCAAAACCTTCTGGTATCTAAAACTAACCTCCTTTATTCTTTATATAGAAACCAAAATAGAATAATCATTTCAATTAGATATGACATATCATCGACCGAATCAACTCAAAATTCATTCAAAACTCAACTTATTAATTAACTCAATAAACATGGTTTAGAAACCAAATAAGTTGAACTTGATCTAAAGTTGAACTCATTAAATTACGAGTCCAACTTAAGCGAAGTAAAAGTTCACTCATTAGGTTTATAAGTTGAATCAATAATATACATCTATGTTACTATTACCAATTTATTATATATTTTTGAGATTTTTTTTCAAATTTCTTTAGACTAGTGCAAACCTAAACATATGCTAGATTAATAATAAAATCAAGTCTTTCTCAATCTAGATATTAATATCATTCATCTATTTCATTTTAGAGACATCATATGAGGTTACAAAAACTTAGACAACAACCTTAATTATGTTAGTTGATGATAATCCTCTGCTATAATGAACTTTCTCTCATTTTGATTTTCTTAAAATAGTAGTTAAACAAAGTGTGTGAGAAAATCATACACAAAAAGCTTACACAAGAAAAGAAGAAACTAATCACATTAACCAATTTTGGCAAGAACATCATTCAGAGTAGAAACTGTCTCAGCATAGTACTTCTCTGCATCTGAACTGCTCTTAACTTTTGCTGCATAATCCAACTGTTAAACAAAATCAGAAACTTTGATTAGTCTAAAATCTATCAAAACTATACTCACAAAGATCCAATGTTATATAAATTTGTGGTTCATATTTAAGATGACGGTTGGACTAGACTGCAATCGGGGAGCCTCCAACTACCCTGGAGTTTCATTGTTATCGAGGTATGGGAAGAATGAAAAGCCACAACTGAGACAACATGTCTTGAAGACCAAGAGGTATTTAAATCATTCCCGAGATAATGAGGTAGGCGATGTGGGACTTACTTCCCAACACGCCCCCTCCATATTAAGGTTCCATCTCAAAACCAATTGGCAATAAGAGGAGTAGTCTAACAAGTATTTAAACCATTTCCGATATAATGAGATAGGTGGTGTGGGACTTACTTCCCAACAAAACCCAACAGCGACAATATTTCAGTTTTGGTCGTCAACTAAGTCATATCGTAATCACAATTGCAACTCGATTTTCCCACTTAAAAGCAAAACCGCAACTACAATTTAAAACGCTCGAAAAAAGTACTATATGGTATCTACATTTTATTTGCTTATCAACTTACATTGTTGATATCTTTGAAAAGTTTTCCAGTAAGCTCCTTGAGTGATTGCTTCTCCTCCTTGGGCTTGGAAGAGATGATTGTGTTAAGATCGTAGCGAAGATACTCGGCCCTTAGACGAAGATCATTCTGAACAGAAGGCCAAGCTTTCTTCTCTATGAACTTCTTGACAGCAACAATTTCCTTGGCTGATTCCTTTGTTCTTTGTGCTGCTTCACTTGGAGTCAATGGTTGAAGGAAGAACCTTTGTTTCAATGGAAGTTCAAGGTCTCTTGCTTCATCTGAGTTCAATGTTCCAGCTGCCAAATTCCATAACACACTCACAATGGTTATAGTTTTCATCAATCTCTTTCACGATGCATGACTGACCTCACTCCTAGGAATCGAACCCTTCCGAGGAAGTACTAGTCCCTTTTTGAGAACATGTTTGGCTATTAAATTAATGATAAACTTCTATTAAAAGAAGCTAAAAAGAGAGCTTTTTTCCATAAGTTTCTCTAATAAGCTTGTTGAAATAAGCTAAAAATAGTTTATACAGGTTATAAGCTATTCTGATAAGTCCAAATAAAGTCCTTATACACTCTTCAAATGCCCCCTAAATGCATGTTGGGAAAGACTAACTTGTCGTTTTTCAAAAGCTCTTAAAAAGCTTTTGATTATAAGTTATTTTCAGTATAAAATAAGCTAATCTAAATACACATTAAGTCTTACCCATGATATAAAACTGGTTGGGGTACAAAACTAATATACTACTCCGTGCTTTGCAAAGTGTGTCACTTCATATACCAAAAGCTTGTGATTGATCGAAACATTATAATTTGCCGAGTTTGCAATGAAATTTAATTTCTTTTGCTAATGAAGATCCTTTGGCACAGAGAACTATACACTTTGTGTTCCAGACAAGTGATTTCTCTCTAACACTACAATGTCACATGAAATTAAGTGATTTCAACCTGAAAAGCTAGGATCTTGATTGTATAAAAATGTAATTGCATTTTGATTTTTCTTTAATTGTCCACGTCACTTTTCTCTCTAGTACTAGAGACGATTCTGACTCCTCTTCGATAAAAATAAAAAAAACAGGTTAAGCCTCACGACTCTATAAGCGCTTTTTATCGCGATAAAAACTTACGAAGTCCGCCGGAAGGTGGTGGAGGAGGTCCAATTTTGATAGGAATAGCATCAGCAAGAACACCTTGAACAAATGATCCAGTTAACAAACCAGTAGCAACAAGACCAATAACTTCTCTTCTACTACTTTGTGCCTTATCAACATTTTGAGCTCTAACTATGAAACTTGTAACTGAAGTAACCCTTTTACCATTGCTACACAAATTCAACCTTGTTGTTGTTGTTGAACCACAAAAGCTAGCCATTGCTTGTGCCATTGATTTTATTGTTATTCTTTGTTGAATGTGACACAACACAAGAATGAATCAAAAGAGAGTGTAATGAAATCATTATAATTTTGTTATGGAGTGTGTGGATGATGATTGTTATGTGTGTGATCCATATTTGTTCTTACCTTATCTCACATTTTCCAACTTGGATGTGGTATCAGCCAATCGGGAGCACATCTGTTGTACCTCAAAGTATGTTACTGCTTGTGATTGGTTGAAAAAATATATTTAAATTAAAATTTTAATAATTAATTATTTTTCTGACAAATCACAAACAGTGGCACATGGAGTGGCACACTATTTTGGGACAGCAGATGTCCATCCCCAACCAATCAGAGATCTTCAATTTTAATGGTGTAACATATTTTATCTAGATGAATACTGTAAAAAAACAAAGGAAAAATGATATGATAAGACATTTTTTTTCTTTTTATATATAATAGAATAACACTTTTATTATTAAAAATACATGTAAAATAATTAAGTATTTATCTCTTCATGAATGGAGAAAATTCTTATTCATTTTCCTATTATGTTTTTCCTTTTAGAGTATAAAAATATGTATCAATAAATTCCAACCTAATCATAAATGATTAAGTTTCTTAATTACAAATTCCATCTCTATTATGAATATGAAAATGTTTTGTTTAATATCGGGCCTGTTTGATTTTGTTGTGTGTTTTATAGTTTCCAAAAACAATTTTACAAAATGGTTTTTTTTTAGGGATAAAAACAAATTTATTTGCTAGAAATAGTTGTCCTAAAACAATTATTACAAGGTTGTAAAGCTTCATCTAATATTTAAATATGTCAAAGATATATTTTATTTATGTGTAGAGTCTTCTCTCCAATAAAAGAGAGGAATATTTAAATATTTAAATATGTCAGACAAATTCTGGTTCGACTATGTTAAACCCAAAATAACCCAAAAAGTTAATCAAATAGTTTACTTAAAATTTAAAAAAATAATGGTGAACACTAGTCTAATATTTTGTTTTACTCTAGTATAAAAAAGATAGAGATATATTAGTTTAATATAATTATACACAATTATTAATTATATAAAATTTTACATGTATATATAATTATATATTTATAAATAATTATTAATCGTATATAATATCATTTAGTCTACAAGACAATATAGTCATTTAAACTAAGTAAACTTACTACGGAATATCTTCTAGTTTAATGTGTATGTGGAGTTGGATTTTAATAATGATAGTGGATAATACACTTATAATATTAAAAAAGTGAAAATATTAAACTCTTAACTTAAGGAAGTTGATTTATTAATTTTTTTTGGTTTCCCACTAGAGGTAATCATGTCCGAGCCGGAACATCTATCCAGAGATATGTGAGGCTAACTCTTCTAACAGGTATTTTTTTTATCCATAAGACTCGAACCCGAGACCTTACTTAAGGAAATCAAACATCTACCACTTGAACCAACACGTTAGTAGTTGATTTATTATATTAGCCATTTGTTTGAGCCATAATTATGAAACTATCTATCCTTCCACGTGGAAGATGATTATTTTGGTTTGAGCCTTTTAGAATGGATAATGATAATAATATACAAAGAAACTACAATTTCAGAAACAATGCTATCTTCTCTCTCACTCATGCCATCTCTTCATTGTAACTCTCTCTCTCTCCTTTTAAATTACAGTTGCACTTACATTTGTGTTAATATCATTACGGCCGTTACAATGTGAATTGTTTTTTAATTAAAAGAATATTTTTGAATACGATGCGGCCAAATGCGGTTGCGCTGCAACCGTATTTCTGTGATTCGGTGTCACACTGCAATTATGGCATTAGTGTTTATCATTGACTAATTTTACCAAATAGTTTGGATTCCATAAACTAGTTTATCATCTTTCAATTTTCAGCCCTAAGTTATAATCTTTCAGTTTGCTTATAAGTTAGTTTATCAGCTAATTGTGCCAAATAGAGCATCATTTTGTATATATATATATAAAAGCTAGATCTTTGTACTATGTGGAGCTAGAATTTTTGCTTTAAGGTTAATGATTTGTGCAAATTAGAGAATGGAAGTTATTGCAAGTGGTTCTTAACTGAAAAGCTTTTATTTTGTGGCAGTGAAGTTCCCTTGTGCTGGGAAAGGAATAATCTTTTGTGAAAGTAAACGATTAACAGATGGATGCAAAGATCAGAAATCAAAGGATAAAATGTAAGAGGGGCATGTAAAAATTGACATTCTTTTGCAACATTTCTTGAATGGATTATTGCTTATTATAACTATTATCTATATGGACAGTGTGGAGAATAGTTGCTTATTAAGAAGGAAACTTATCCTTTCTGTTTTGGTCTCAAGTGCTGTTTTTCCGACATTATCTTCGTATGCAAAGTCGAAGAGTAAGAATCCATATGATGAGAATAGGTTGCTACAACAAAATAGGCGAATACAGAAAGAAAATAATGTACCAGATGACTTCCCAAATTTTGTTAGAGAAGGTAACAATTATCATTTTCTCATCTCTGAAAATCTACTGCTGTAATTTACCTATATTCTGTCATGTATGATCTTACATGATTATGTTACTTTCTTAGTTCGATAAGAAATTTTCTATTATTTTTCGCCCAGATCCCATTGAGTGGGAGCCTAGTGCACTGAGCTGCCCTTTTGAGCCGACCCACCTAGTGGGATAAAGGCTTGGTTGTTCTTGTTGTTGTATTTTTCGTCGTGCGATATCTCTAGACAGCGGCCACAGTTGTGCTCATGAACTGAAATTTTCAGTGTGAAAAACTTGTATTTTGTGAACTTCTTAGATATGATTTTGATATAATGGTTTGATCTACTGAAATGTGTTTCAGGTTTTGAGGTTAAAGTATTATCATCAGATAACTATGTAAAGCGTGATTCAGGGCTCCTATACCTAGATTTTGAAGTTGGTAAAGGTGATTGCCCAAAGGATGGTCAGCAGGTTTTCCTTTTATTTTCTTTCCAACCTGCCACTTCTTCCTTTCTCATTTAGTCTTAACTCTCACAATCCGTTTACGGTTGGGTTTTGGATAGGAAGGAAATGAAATGAAAAGCTTGAAAGTCATGAAATATACTTGTGAAATGACTCTAAAGTTTTTCATTTCCTTCCTCTCCAAAACTAAAATCGTAGACTCAACCGGTTAGAGCTTATTTGCATAAGCAGTTTAATTAAGTGCTTATTCCAAAAGTTTTTCTTTTGTTGAAATAAACTCTCTATAAGCACCTCTAAGTCAATAAGCATTCTCCTTCAGAATGAGAACTAGAATTGTCCTCATGCAGTTTTTGGTACTGGCTACACTTCTAAATGTGACTAGAGATTAGAAAGAAGTATATTCGGCTTTGATATCAAAACATTTGGGTTGCCTCTTATAAACCCACATACTAGGTCCAAGAACCCTTTCCTAGACCCCCATACATAGCAGAATCTTTATAGCACTAGATTGCCATTTTTATCAAAACATGTTATATGTTTTAAAAAAAGCACTGAGGCACTTGGGCTGCATCACCAATTACATAACAATTTATCAAGGAATTGCTTGAGTTGGTTGACATGAGGAAAATGGAAATTATGTTTGAGTGGTTCAATTGGAGAGGTCATATAATTTTCCAAGAGCAAGAAGCCTGAGACTCATAATAGTGAAGACTTTTCATCATGGTTTACTATGAGGGGCTAACTACTCAAGGTTTTGGTGTCATTTTTTCCACACCTGTTGTAAGAAACTCCTTATTGAATAATATCTTGACAACAGCAAGTAAAGAAAATACAAAAGAATATTAGAATGAATAGTTTCTCCATTTGCTGCTGTATGTGCATCAAACAGTTTGTTTGTATAAACCAATGCTGTCTAGCTATTTTACGGTGGCTAATATTACAACTTTGAAGCTATATCATTGGCAGCATTTAACTTTTAGGCACTAGGATTTAAAACTTCTTTTTTGGTTGAAAAAAAAGTTGACCTGAATACACATTATATTCGTTGTCATGAGCGATCTCTCCTAAAATCTTAAGTTCTTGAGTAGAGGTGAATGAATGATTTTTATATCTAACACGTCCCCTCATACGAGTTCTTTGGTCTTGAAGCGTGAACAATGCACAGGCCTTGATACGAGCTCTTTGGTCTTGAGGTGGCTCGGATCAAACTCTAGATCAATTGGTCTTAGAAGACCTCATACCATTTCATTAACATGGATGGTTTTACATCATCTCACCTTTAATAATTTGCTTACTATCTGATTCCATATCATGGTGTGCACTGCAGGTCATTTTTCACTATGTTGGCTATAACGAATCTGGTCGTCGTATCGACAGCACTTATTTGCAGGGCTCACCTGCCAGAATCCGCATGGGCACAAACTCATTGGTTCCAGGTTAAAACTTCAGAACTATTTGAGTTCTTATACAGTAAAGAATGTATGCCAAATAATGTATTTATCATTTGCTTGCTTTCTATGTTTCCCCTAAAGAACCACAGATAAGTTGAGAGTGAAGTGAAAAAGTTACATTTTCTGATACAGGATTTGAAGAAGGAATTAGAGACATGAGACCAGGAGGAAAGAGAAGAATCATTATTCCTCCCGAACTTGGACCACCGGTTTGTTCTTACATCTCTGATATTATTTCTTAACATATTCTTTTGAATCTCCTATGATATGATCAATCATGATGCTTTTCCCTTATTTTGGGGTAATTTTGATCTTCTGTAGCACCAAATGCACAGGATAGATAAATTTTCAGCCTATCTTTTCTCACACTTGCTGCAGAATATTGAAGTGCATTACTTGGATTCAGCTTAGCTCTTTTTATAACAAATTAGAATTTATATTATATGATTCAATAACATGTTGAACTCACCGAAAAATGAAGAAGGAAACTTTAGTCAACAATGTATTCATATCTTGAGCACCTCTTAACAATAGTTCATCATTCTATAAGTAATTTTTCTAGTTACAGTTTTTGCAAGTGCACAAAGCTACTCTAGAAAACATTATTCTAAAGGAAATAATATCTCTTGTGTAGCATGCCTGATACTATGTGTTCTGCAGGTAGGACCTTCTACGTTTTTCAGCGCAAAACAGTTCGAAGTTTTTGATGTTGAACTATTAAGCATACAAAACTGCGAAAGAAGGACGATCGCCTTTTACTCGGATGTTGTATGCAATTGAGGCAAGGCTACCATTTGAGCTGTCTAGAGCATGACCACTGAAGCAAAGATTATAGCTAGGAATCCATTCTGATTTTATCACATTAAAACAGTAGCCTCACAAACTTAAGCTTCTTGCTTTGAGGCAATCATAATTCTTCAATGTAGAGTATTATTTTTAGGTTCAATTTTGTCAAAGTATTCTTTATTGTTATGGTTCTGTAGACCAAGATTTATACCAAGTACATATCTTCAGTGAAATTACTTTAAAAAAATTCCGAGTAGTTCTTCATTCCATTAGGATGGTTGATCAATGAACAATGATAGTTTTGCAGCAGCATGGACATGAAACTGTAGCATATACCCAAATACATGCTCTGAAACATTGGGAATTAAGTAGCACATGACTTATTATTAAGAGAGTAACTTACATTTGTGAAATAAGAATGAATTCTTAATAAGAATGATGATGAACATTCTTAAAAATTTAAAAACCCACCCTTATGAATGGGTGCTCTTAAATTAACTTAAACAACTCTCATGTACAAACAAGTGAATTGATGTTGGCCATTCATGGAGGAAAACCGATGATAAGTGAAAATTGCGAAACCTTTTTTTTTTGTATAATCAAGGGTATCCTTTCACCCTATGGCTAAAAAAATAATCTTTTTCAGAATGTATTATTGCCTTTCTCAACAAGTGTGCTCCAAAAAATCGAACATTTAACTTTTTAACATCTTGGTGAAAAATGTTGTAACTTAAATGACCCAAATATTGCCTTCAAAGCATTTATACTATGAGTGAATAAGACAACTTTCCAAAGAAAGAGTAGATGAAATGAAAAGTGAAGTTAGCCATTGGGCACACTTCAAAAACAAATCTTACAAAAAAAAATGAATATTCTTCACATTTAATCAATCAAGTATTACATATACTAAGCCAAGATGTTACTACATGATTAGCACAAAGTCAAATCCTTAAGTTGGTTAGACGAGTGTTTTTCCTCCATGGCTAAAGAACAAAGCAGCAATAGCCATAGGTAGTTGTTGCTTCTGCCTTCAAATTTTGATGAAGATAAGTTAAGCATGCTTGAACACTTTCATGCTGAGCCAATGGAAGTACACAGCTATCACAACTATAGGAAGAGTCAATGGAACTAAGAAGCAGTAGTACCTATGAGATTAATCAAACACAAACCAGAAAAAAATGATAAGTTATTTTCTGTTTTCACAGGCAGAGGTAAACAGAAATATCAATTTTAAAGATGATAACAATAAACAATTATATAAGAACCACCACATCATCATGTGCATCAAATTTGTTCAAATCCTGCTCTAAGAACACTTCGCTACCAAGTTGGAAACAGGCAGCAAGGCTGCATATATCTACCCTCCCCATACCCCATTAGGTAGAAGTTTCGTGCATTGAGCTGCATTTTTTTCCGGATCCACATCTGTGATCTCACTCCTTTGTGTCACTCCATGTGCCAAGAGACATGATTGACTAGAAAAATATTTAATAATTGCAATTATAACTTCAACAATTTTTTTCGAACCAATCAGAGGTGATGGTACATGGAGTGGTACAAAAAGTGGGACAACAGATGTGCTCCCCTTTTTTCCCAAGATTCCAGAAGGGGATCATGTTTGGTTGTGTTCTAACATGATGAAAAATAGAAAACCTAGCTTGAAGGCATTATTGCCATCATGTCTATAGCAAGTACATCAATTTATAAGTATTGAAGACCTTATATACAAGGTTGGAACAAATATCATTTGGAGAATTCTTGAAAAAACCAAAAAAACATGTGGACCAAACAGAAAGTGTATTACTATACTTGATTAACTACTTGTCATTAACTACTCCCCTCCTGCTATCCATGTTTTCTGGCTTTGGCAATTGTTAAACATTATCAGAAAATGGGATGCTTCCCAAGAAAGCCTATTCAGTCAAGGCTTTCCTGGAATACGAAATCTCTAATGAGCACAGCCTTAATACTACTAAGTTCTTGTGCACTATCTGGACCATTTGATGTTGGAAAAATTCAGAGGTTACAGCCGGAGATAGCTGGCACTGGTCCATGGTCATCTCTAAGATCTCTCACCTAGATGAGCCTTGCCGACTTCAGAATGAGCATAAGCTTGGGTATGTGAACTCAGACTGACAGTCTCCTAGATCCTGATAGTTTTGGCATAGTCTTCCACTCTTCTGTAAGCCTTGTTTTTTTTTCCTTTTTCATTTGCACCAATAGAAAATGCCAAAAAAACCAGTTTTTCTCTACCCTCACAATAACAACAATCAAGTCATAGTACCACTATGTGATGTCAGTTACATGGACCGAATAACGCCACAATGCTCTATAATAGTTTTCTCTACCCCTAAAAGCTGCATAAAATGAGCAGAATCATTTGGCATCAGCTTTTGAACCAAGATGTTTATAAAGTTTTACCCACAAATGACAAGTAGCAATCCTCAGTTTCCAGATACACACAATATGACAAGAATAGAACATTTTTAATTTGTATAATTGAGTAATTAGCAGATGATGATGGGAACTAAGTAAATCAGATTTTTGTCAGCCTTCTCCGGTGAAGTATGAATGGCGGCATATCTATATGATAGACCCACTACCCTGAAATCAGATTAAATAAATAGATCCATTATTGAACACTTTGCAATCTATTACTTTATGCATTGTGTTTTGTACTTTTTATTTTCCCTTTCCAAAAGTCAACAAATATTCTAAAAACCATTCCCCAAAAGCTTAAAGTTGAATATATACATATATGTATATATTCTTAACGAATGAATTCACTAATCAATTATAGTACTCATCAACATGTACAATATTCAGTGGTAGGAGTTCATGGATGGTCATCAAACAATGATCTAATATCAAATATTGAAGAAACAAAATGATAAGAAACACCAAGGTTTAGTGGTTAATTAGAACATATAAGCGGATATTCTGAAATCACTGATAAACACTGGTTCAGAATCAAAATGAGAAATAGAAATTGAAAAGAAATCGAAACAAGATCAATGTGATCTTGATCGGAAGAAGTATAATATTTCCAGAAAATGTGTATACAAGATAGAAGAATACAAGAGAGAAAAAGTAACCGCCTAACTGATTCCTGAATCAGTCCAATTTCCAGAATCTCCAAAAGTGAGTTATTACACAACCTAACTACTATTTATAGCTAGTTAATTATTCTTTTCTTCCTCCTAGAATACACCTGTGTAATCGGGGATGGCTTCCTATTAAGTTTTGGGAGGATATTTGGATTGGTAATGCCCCTTTTCATGGCGTTTCCTAGGCTTTTTATCTCTCAACTTTGCATAGTGCTCCTATCAGTCAGTCCTATTCATCTTCTCTTTCTAATATTTCCTGGAAATTTTACTTCTTTAGGAATTTCATGATAGGGAAATCTCGAGTCACAGACTCTTTTTGTTGCTTTGCTGGAGTCTCTTGTTCTCTCTTCTAATCTAGATAAGACGATCTGGTCTCTTAACTCTTTGGGTTTATTTTCTAGCAAATCCTACTTCCAGTTTACCACTTCATCTCACATTGGTGTTTCTTTCCTTTTGGATAAGCCTATCTGCAAATCAATTGCCCTCCTCGAATTTAAATCCTTTGTTTGGACTGCTTTGCTTAACGGGATCAATACAAATGATTTGCTACAAACTCAAAGGCCTCTAGTTGCTTTTTATCCTGATTACTATGTTATATGCAGAGTTGCAGACACAGTTCTGAATCTGGTTTGCATTTACTTTTGCATTGCTCAGTGGCTTCCGTTCTCTTGAATAATTTGTTTAGTGTCTTCGGAGAACATTGGGATTGCCCCGTGGATTTAGAGCAATTCTTACTTAAGTTTTTTGGTGCATTTGGTTGGAACAGTGCTAGAATCTTTACAAGGTGTTGGTTGTTTCTTGAGTTCATCTGAGCTAGAGTAGTTTTACTACCTTCTTTGTTGTGTTGTTCTTATGTTCTTTTTAGGGGGTGTCTCTGATAGACCTGTAGAGACTGACATGCTCTGTTGCATGTTTCTAGTTGATAGGTTTTTGTTTCTACTTGAATGTTTTCGGGTTTCTTTTGTGCTTTTAGTTCTTGAGAATTACTTACCCTCTTGCTTTCGTACTTTTCTCTTCTCTCTTAATTAATTCTTTATATAGATTTTTTTTTGGACAATTATCATATACTCACTTTTCTTCAAGTAACTTTGGGAGTACCACATCTGTGTAATACTGAATGGAAGACCATGCCATGATCCTGAAATTGTATACATTTGTCATGTTGCTGCCAAATCTTTCCATCAGGTACTTAGGAATCTCTTCAACCACCCGTACATCATTCCTCAAGGTATTGACAAAATATTCTCGATCATAAATGTCACTGAATTTGCTGGAAAATTGAAACATTGTGAAACAATTTAGTCTATATGAAATGACAAACAGCTTGATCAGCACTCCAAGAAACTATTCATTACAAGTTACAACAGTGTAATTTTATAAGAACCGTAGTAATTAATCCTGGATAGTGACCTGGAGCAGCCAACCCTAAAAATGCTACAGTGTATAGCAGATCATAGAGTGGCCAATATACTAAAGATAGAGCATAAAATGCAAATAATTTCTTTCTCTGTTTTTTATTAAAAAATAGTTGGAATAAGGGAAGAATTTTCTAAAGATGAAGAGAAGGAGAATGAAAAGGAGGAGAATAAGAAATCCTTCGGATAATAAAAAAATGTGGGAGTCATAAGGTGGTCAGGTGGTTAAGGTGATAGGTTTAAGGAATAGAGTGATAAGAAGGTTCGAGTCTCACTCACTACAAATACAACATACTAACATTTGCCTATAAAAAAATAAAAAACAAATGTGTGACACGTAACAAAAAAATCAACATAGCAAACCTGCCCAGCCCCTCCACGTATCTGTGAGGGACACCACTTTAAAAACACCATGTGCTTTACACCATATTGAAGGCAAACACCTAGACTTGTCCCAAAGCATATAAGCTGGTGAAGTCAAACCTGGGGGACCTATTTTGACCTTAAAATGAAGCCACATAAATTAAAGTCCCTAACCAAGAAGAACAATGAGAAACCTATCCCACAGTTGTATGGCCATTTGAGATTCTACAAAAAATTGGCATTCTGGTTACAAGCTGAACCTACTTGCCTTTTTTATATTACACCCATAATTTTATGTCACAGTCGAAGAAAGCTATCCATGCTATACCCCTGTCAGCAGCATCCTACTTTTAACTGAAGATCTTAATATGCAAGTTAAACCAGAAGCTGTCCTGGCCGGTCGTTACTTACTAAATGAAATTATGGAAGGCTTAATTCAGTGGGAGAACCTGCCAGATCATGAAAACTAGTGGAAATCCTTTGAGGGAACCCAACTCCAATTTCCAGGTTTCCATCATGAGCAAAAATGTCTTTTTTTCTTTTGAGGAGAAAGGTATTTACAGGCCTCTAATTAAGAAGACCAATAATCCTAGTCTTGGAAAACCCAACCGACAGGAATGTAGAAAACCAGAAAGAAGGGGAAGCAATGAAAATGAATTGGAGGCAGCTGGAGAGGATCCTAAGGAAGAGGAAGAGGTGCCAAGGGAAATTAGAGGAAAGGTGTGCACTTATAAATGAAGAATAAAGAGGCAAGCAGGTTTGTGGCTCGGAACTGTCTCTGAGAGGGTGTTTCTATTTTGCTGTTTCCAGTTAACATTTCCCTTTCGCTTTGTAAGGAGAATTCTCTACAGTTTTCTATCTGTTAATCCAGAAATCTATCAGTCTTTATACTATACTTATATAATAAACTGAGTTGTGTAGTTATTTACAAATATTAATAATTTTAAATAAAAGGACAATTAACACACAAGACCTAGTCCATGCTATGCCAGCATAAATCACCAGAATTTGCTAGTCTTGATAAACTAAAATGAAAATGTAGGAAAACATACAGACCTAGGATCTTTCCATATGCTATGATAACGGAAATTGGGGATCACAAGTGTAGCATTGAGATAGCCAGCTACAGCAACAGCATTGCATATCTAAAAAGCACATTATTCATCAAATAAATAAGTCAAAGAGTAGTGCTAAATGAAGCACACTTAGAACAAACTAACAGAAGGAATGTACAGAAAACTCTAACCGATGTCCTTTGCTGATTTAAACCACCATTAGCCTCTACATATATGTATCCATTTGATTCAGGAAGACCTAAAAACCATAAGAAAACATAATTAATATTTTAACTGACTACACCGTACTGGCCAGTGGCCGAAGATACAAACATAATTTCCCAGATATAAATGTAAACAATATACTGCAACTAGATCATTTTAAGTTTTTGCAAATGAACAGCCCCCTAGAACCCCTCCTTTTATCATTCCAAATCAAATCTATTCTACTTTCCTCCCTAAATTCTAATGCATAGTTGCTCAGAAAGGAAAATGATATTTTTTACTGTACACAAACACTGTTGATATTATACCTTCTGAAGATCTGTTTACACATGGTTTCCACTCACCACCTTCATATGTACTCTTCCATAATGTCAATATCTGAAAGGAAGTAACTTACGTTTGTCACTAAAAGTAGCCAACTTAACCGAAAACAAAAATGAGTACACAGTTTAGATCTGTAAAATTCTTTTTCTTCATCTTAATACAACTCATCTTTTATCAAAAAAGAAAAGAAATAGCTGGGCATTAGGTAATGGCTTGTGTCCTAGTGACACCCAACTTCCATGCCAAGCCCCTCAAGTGAGGATTTTTTCCAGTGAGCGACAATGCACAAAACTTAGCCTGCTCTTTCCTATCTAATCACTCTTAGGACCTCCCTTTTAAATTTTAATCATGGGAATAAGAAACGAGCAAGACCCTTATATAACAATGTGGCCAAACTTCTTATTCCCTACACTTCCAAATAACAGACCAGCTAATACACCATAAACATCTTCACAAACCACAAATAACCAGCCCCTGTAAATTGAATAATTGATATCCACATACTAGGTACTACAACATGCAAATACATTATTCACTGTACATTTCTTACATAGGGTAATTTACTTCAAAAAATAATCTAATAGCTAAGTGATAGACACTGGTATCTATACTAGTAAGAAAAGAGAATGAAAGGAAATGTCCCTGAGCCAGAATCAATGAAATTCTTGGAATGGCTCTAGATTTTATTGAATTGAGAGTGAAAGAAGAAGAATTACAAGATTAGAAGCATACAAGGATCCCTGGATCCATTTTCCCCACCCCTGATTCCTGAATCAGATTGGTTAATCAAAAAACTAACTTCCCCTCCTAACTGTTATGCTATTAATAGCAGTTAGTTTCCTAACTGATTCTAACTACCCAAGGGTAGAAAGGGAAAGTTGGTTATTCTATCCAAACTTTCCTTTTTCCCCTTTTATACACGTTTTTAATTACTGGCCTGGTATTAGCCTTATCACTAAGGTAACATTAGTCACTCAGATGGTAGATCTGTAAGACATGAAGTGTTACCGTCCCAGTTCAAACCCCCTAAAATGTGCTCCCCCAGAAAAGGTTTGCCAGTCAAACAAAAAAAAGTCATCACATAGGAAACAAGAGGGCAGTTGGATTTCGAATCAATTGCCTCTGTCTAAATCTTTTGTTACACAGTTTATGGTGTTTCATCCATCATCTACTAAGTTTTCTGCCACCAGAAGTTTAGCAACTGGATTCCATCCAGACAAACAATTTTACTGTTGCCAAGCTAAAAAGATACCCTTCCATTAGTAAGTTATCAAAACTCAGCAGAACACTGAAGTATAACTAGTCCATGGTGAGGCTATTAACACTCTTCATTACCTATTTATGCACTTTACTAATCAATGATGATTTTTTATAAATAAAAACCTAAAACAATGCTAGGTCAATACGGAGTATTAGTAGGAAATTTAGAGTATCAATAGCATTACCCTAGTCACACTTTTAAAACAAAGTTAAATCCGTATTTAAATTTTACATTTGAACAAAGAAAGAACTTAATCTGGACATTCCAAATCTAGAATGCAAGACAGCTGCATCATCTGATCTTTCCTGTTCTTACACTTAAAACTTTCCATATATGGAAATCCCAATCACAAGATCCTCACAATACAATGTTCTAAGTCAAATAACAACCAAGAAAAAACAATTTTGGTCTTGAGATACTTGATATCCAAAGATCACTTTAGGGTATGTTTGGGAGTTACGAGGGAAAGGAAAAGAAATGAGAGGATTCAAAGAGCTAGGAAGGGAAAGAGAAAGGAAAACAAACCTCTCTCTTGTTTGCGATACGAAATTTAGATGGAAGGAGAGTAAAATAACATTGATGTTAGAATTTTTTTTATTTTTCCTTAGAAAATGTAATTAACAAAGGGAAATGAACAATAATGAAGTTATATAATTTTACTAAATTTTTTGAATATTTTGACATTTTGTGATAAACACTGGTTCATAATCAAATGAGAAATAGAAATTGAAAAGAAATCGAAACAAGATCAATGTGATCTTGATCGGAAGAAGTATAATATTTCCAGAAAATGTGTATACAAGATAGAAGAATACAAGAGAGAAAAAGTAACCGCCTAACTGATTCCTGAATCAGTCCAATTTCCAGAATCTCAAAAAGTGAGTTATTACACAACCTAACTACTATTTATAGCTAGTTAGTTATTCTTTTCTTCCTCCTAGAATACACCTGTGTAATCGGGGGTCTACCCTTCCCCTGACCCCTATCAATACTCCCCCCTAAAAGAGCCACCTTGTCCTCAAGGGGAAAAGAAGGAAATTTCTCCTGCAAAACTGCCGCTAGCTCCCAGGAATTATTACATTCGGGTAGCTGAGCCCACTTCACCAATACCTCAACCTGACCGTGTTGCAACTCACGACAGTCCACCACATCTTCCGGTTGCACGTCCAACTCATATTCCTCATTCAGCATTGGAGGTAGAGGCTGTGGACATTGGTTGGGTTTAAGCGCCTGTTTCAGCAACGACACATGAAAAACAGGATGGATTTTGGAGTAGCTCGGCAACTCAAGCTTATAGGCTACTGTCCCCACCTTGCCTAGCACCTGATACGGCCCATAAAAACGAGGAGCTAACTTCATACACGGCCTTGCTGCCAAAGACTTCAGTTTATACGGCTGAATCTTCAAATATACCCAATCTCCCTCCTGAAACTCCACCTGCCTTCTCCGCTTGTCCCCATATTTCCTCATCTGATCCTGAGCTCTCAACAGATTATCCTTGAGCTCGACCAAAATCGCATCCCTCTGCCGAATCATCTGATTCACCTCTTCGACTTTGGATGGGAAATCAGCAGCCTTAACCAACATGGGAGAATCCCGACCGTATAGAGCCCTAAAAGGGGTCATTCCCGCTGCACTATGGAACGTAGTATTATACCAGAACTCCGCCCAAGATAGCCATTTAAGCCACCTGGAGGGTTTAGGACCCACAAAGCACCGAAGGTAATTTTCAAGGCACCGGTTGACCACTTCTGTTTGTCCATCGGTTTGCGGGTGATAGGAAGTACTAAGTTTCAGCTGCGTACCCGCCAACCTGAACAATTCCTTCCAGAATGTGCTTAAAAAGATAGGATCCCGGTCGGACACTATGGAAGACGGGAAACCATGCAACTTGACCACCTCATGGACAAACACCGTGGCTACCTCCTTAGCCGTATAAGGGTGTCCGAGAGCATAAAAGTGGGCATACTTCGTCAATCGATCCACCACCACGAATATCGTATCCTTCCCTCCAACTCTAGGTAAACCTCCCACAAAATCCATCGAAATATCCATCCAAACCTGTGATGGAATCGGGAGAGGTTGCAACAATCCTCCCGGGGTCAGTGTAGAATACTTCTGCCTCTGACAGACATCACATTCCGCCACAAACGTCTTAACGTCTTTTTTCATGCCGTTCCAAAACAAACAACTGGCCACCCGTTTGTAAGTCTTGAAAAACCCCGAATGTCCTCCCATAGGAGTCTCATGGCACTCCTTTAGTATCAAAGGGATGCGGGTTGATTGGCTGGAAATTACTAACTTCCCTTTATACAACAATAATCCTTTTTTAAACTCAAATCCGGCATGAGAGTGAGGCGCTATGATCAAATCCTGTATCACCTGTTTCCACTTCGGATCTTGTTCCACCTCTTGTGTCCACATTTCAGTATCTGCTAAGGACACCACAAAAACAGCAGCGTACATTTCTCTTCGGGACAGGGCATCAGCAACCGCATTTTCCCGGCCCGGTTTGAACTGTATCTCAAAGTCCATCCCTATCAACTTCACAGCCCACTTAAACTGTTCCGCCGTGAATAGCCTCTGGTCATTAAGAAATTTTAAGCTCCGCTGATCTGTTTTAATGATGAAGTGTCTTCCTAGCAAATAATGTCTCCACCTCTGCACTGCCTGCACTAACGCCATCAATTCCCTCTCATAAACTGATTTCTGTTGGGCTCTCACCGACAAACCTTGACTCCAGAAGGCTAACGGTCTACCCGACTGCATTAACACTGCTCCCAACCCTTTGCTAGAGGCGTCAGTTTCCACCGTGAATACCTGCGAAAAATCTGGTACCGCCAAAAGAGGTAAATCAGTCATGGCTCTCTTTAATACTTCAAAAGCTTCCGTGGCCTGGGCTCTCCATTTAAAAGCATCTTTTTTCAACAAATCGGTGAGAGGTTTGGCCATTTTACCATAGTCACGGACAAACCTCCTATAATATCCGGTGAGACCGAGGAAACCCCTCAACCCCTTGATATCTTTCGGAATGGGCCAAGAACTCATCGCCTCCACCTTGGCTTGGTCAGCCTCCACCCCCTCCCCGGAAATAATGTGCCCCAAATACTTCAACCTCCTCTGCCCGAACATGCACTTCTTCCGGTTGGCTTTGAGACTATGCTTCTGCATAAGCTCCAACACTTGCCGTAAATGCCCCACATGAGAAATTATGTCAGTGCTGAAAACTAAGATATCATCGAAGAAAACCAATACGAACCTCCGTAAAAAAGGTTTGAGCACCTCATTCATGAGAGCCTGAAAAGTGGAAGGTGCATTAGTGAGACCGAAAGGCATTACCAGGAACTCGTAGTGCCCTTCGTGTGTTCGGAAAGCCGTCTTTTCTACATCCTCCTCCCGCATCCGGATCTGATGGTACCCCGACTTTAGATCCAACTTGGAAAAAATATGAGCACCCCCTAATTCATCCAACAACTCCTCGATGATGGGAATAGGAAATTTATTAGGAATTGTCACCTTGTTTAGAGACCGGTAATCTACACAAAACCTCCAGCCTCCATCCTTCTTCTTTACCAAGATAATCGGACTAGCATAGGGGCTTATACTGGGTCTTATAACTCCAGCCTGTAGCATTTCTGTCACCAACCTCTCAATTTCGGTCTTTTGATAGTGGGGGTATTTGTAAGGACGGATGTTTGGAATCTCTGCCCCCTCCTTTAGATGAATGGCGTGATCATGTCTTCGTTTCGGTGGAAGACCTTGCGGATCAACAAAAACCTCCGCGAAATCCTGCAACACGTCCTCCACCAAGGACAGAATCGGTTGATCCCGAATTCTGGGCTCCTCCATGTCCTCATAATGCAAGACTAGTCCTTCCTCTTCTTCCTTAAGCACCTGCATCATGGCACCAAAAGACAGCAGTGTTTTTGTCAAAGCCGGATCCCCTCGAATTTTGTAAACCGCTCCCCCTTTTTTCAATGTTAACTCCAACCGGCCAAAATCGGCTTTCACCTCTCCCAAGCTAGCCAGCCAATCTAACCCGAGGACTACATCCACACCTTTTAGTCCGAAAAGAAAGAACTCCTGAACCACCTCCAACTCCTGTACATACAATTTCACCCCGGAACACTTCCCCTTACCCCGAATTCTGTGGCCATCACCCACTTCTACAACATAAGTGGGAGTGTCTTCTATTTCCAAATGCAATCGCTGAACCAAATCTTGGGAAAGAAAACTATGGGAGGCCCCACAATCAATGAGCACTACCACCCCCTCTGCTTCCACCTTCCCCACAATCAATGAGCACTACCACCCCCTCTGCTTCCACCTTCCCCACAATCAATGAGCACTACCACCCCCTCTGCTTCCACCTTCCCCACAATCAATGAGCACTACCACCCCCTCTGCTTCCACCTTGCCTGCCACCTTCCAAGACTTTGCAGACGTCAACCCTGCCATGGAACACAGGGAGAGTTGCAATGCCGAGAATTCCTCCATTCTTGGTTCTTCCTGTCCCTCCCCTTCACTGTCTTCATCTTCTTCTAGAATAAGCATTTTTAATTGCTTATTCTTACACCGATGGTCCCAATGATAGGGTTCATCACACCGGAAACATAAGCCCTTCTCTCTTTTTTCCCGCATCTCTGCCCCGGACAACTGTTTGAATCCCCCTCCCCTGGCCCGACTTGCCTCCATTACATTCGTCGATCCAACACTGCTTTTGTCACCACTGGATGTACTGACATCATAACTCCTTCCCGTGGAACCCTTAGTGTCCACTGTTACCACTTTATTAAAGGAGTTATTCCTTTGAAAACCGGTTGTTCTAGAGTAAGAAGTGGCTCCTTTCTTGTTAACGATTATATTCTTCTGTTCAATCATAATCGCCTTCTGTATTACTGCCGTAAGAGTTTGAAGCTCAAACAACCTTACTTCGGCTTGTACCTCTTCTCGTAATCCATTCAAAAAGATGCCCTTGGCAAACTCTTGATCAATCTCCCGAAGAGCCCCTACATATTTCTCAAACTCTTCCACATAATCTTCTACCGTTCCGGTCTGTTTTACCGAGAGTAGTAACTCGAAAGGATTTTGTATCATCGACGGTTGAAACCTCCGAATCACTGCTATCTTGAATCCCTCCCAAGACGGATTTGGATTACATTTCTCCCACCATTGGAACCAACTCATGGCCTTCCCTTCCAAAGCTAAAACCGTGGCCTGCATTTTCTCATTTTCATTCACGCGTTTCAGAGAGAAATACCTTTCCAACCTGCGCGTCCAACCGAACGCGTCTTCCCCGACGAAGACTGGAATTTCCAGTCGCCTCCACTGCTCGTTACTTCGCCGCGACGAGTCAGCTCTATCGCCACCGCCGAATTCACTTCCTTCATCGCCGCCATGCTCCTCCGATGAAATACCTAATTTCGACGCGATTGCCGCCAAGAGATCCTCCGTCTTTCTCATTCTCGCCTCATTCACATCAATTATGGCTCGCATTTCCTCCTTCTCCTGTTCCCAGTCATCGTTACTCCTCGCCATGCTCCTCGTCATCATCAGCAGCGGTTTCTCGTGGAATTACAGGGCACCAGAATCGGTGCTCTGATACCAGTGATAAACACTGGTTCAGAATCAAATGAGAAATAGAAATTGAAAAGAAATCGAAACAAGATCAATGTGATCTTGATCGGAAGAAGTATAATATTTCCAGAAAATGTGTATACAAGATAGAAGAATACAAGAGAGAAAAAGTAACCGCCTAACTGATTCCTGAATCAGTCCAATTTCCAGAATCTCAAAAAAAGAGTTATTACACAACCTAACTACTATTTATAGCTAGTTAGTTATTCTTTTCTTCCTCCTAGAATACACCTGTGTAATCGGGGGTCTACCCTTTCCCTGACCCCTATCAATCACTCTCAACTTACAAAATACTATGTACCTCATTATAGAAATCCAATTTAGAACACTGATTGATCAAAGTCATAATTTTGTTCAATGTAGAAAACAAAAAGTTTAAAGTTGTATATCAATAAATTGATTGATTACCAGTCATTCTGCATGGCAGATATTACTGCAATATTTGAAGGCGGCAAAAGCTTGGAAATAACTGCAATAAAGTACCCAACAAAGAAAACAGAGCCAATTGACATAAATAACCATCCCCAAAGTTTTCTCTCGTCATGTGAAGCCAGCAGACTGGAACTCCAAGAACTTCTCATAGAATCAGGTAGATGCTAACCTTTGACCAGAATCAACACCTCTGAAGGAATTTTAAAAAAAAATCAGAGCATTGAATTATAAGTCCATTTTAAATAACAAAATACAAAGTCCTTTCATTCTAAAACAGAAAACTATTTGCTTCTCAATTAACTCTTAAGTCTGCTTCTCAATTAGAAAACTATTTGCCTACACAATATATTCTAGATATCTTCAAAGATTGTATACGGTCATTCTAGGATATTATAAATGTGTGCTGAATATATGCTAATATATTCAAGCGTATATTTTAAAATACTCGCAAGTATTGTATAAAGGGTGACCTAGTACACGAGTCTCCCACCTAGTAGGGTATGGGGAAGGTAGATGTACACAATCTTACTCTTGCAAGCAAAGAGGCTAAATCAAATATATAAACAATGACTACTTAATCTTAATTTTCCATGACTCTTTCCCATGATTTGCTTATATTACAGAATGAAAACCAATAATAGCACAAGTGTGCAGCAGATGGCAGTATACACAAACCACTTCAAGGTGGTATATGTGGAAAGAAAATGCAAAATAACCAGTTAATATGACAGAACTGCTTAACCAAAGATCTAAGAGACTTCAAAAGATAAGCACAATGATCCCAACAGTAAAGTAAAACAGGCATAAGATATCAGACCAGCGAAACGAGCAGACCCGTTACCACCATTTAAGCAACTAAAATGACCACAAGGAAGTCTCCTTGGTTCAGCCACTTAACAAACCTATTAAAGGTCTACTAAAGAGAGACCATAACCAATACCATGAAATACACAAATGTGAAGACAAATGCAAATGAGAATTCTTTCATAAGGAATTTAGGCCTCACTACTTCATCTATCCAAGAATCTTGATAGGCTTAAAAATATTTGAAAACCCCAAATTGAATTAGGCTTTCAGATCCTAGCTCCATACAACTAGGTGTCTAAACTTTCATGTGACTGAAATAATCCAAAACATTAAGGGTATGTTTGCGAATTGGTTTATGGAGGAAAATGAGATGTTTTGGAACCATGAAATACACTTATGAGAGGGCTCTCAAGCCTACTATTTCTCTTCCTCCCCCTGCCATTTTTCTTCCTCCCCCTCCAAAACCATAAGGATGTGTTTACATGCTCCTTTTTGGAGGGCAATTGAGGGAAAGGTTAGACTTAAGAACTATGAACTCAACTCGCAAAAAGACCATAAGTGTAACTTCAGAACTGGTATTTTAAGGCATGGGACACAGTTTAAAATTGTTACAGGTTATAGACTTATATATTAGCTTCCCAACAAGATAAACCATCCAAGATTTGGAACTACACAACTTAAGTTCCAAAGATAGGATCCAATCAATAAAAAAATCCTTCAAAGTTAAATATGATGTTAATCTTAACCTTTATCCCTTCCTACAAAGTTCAAAAATTTCCTTATGAATGGAAGAAAAAATCGCTGCCCATTGCACGAGGATCCCACATGCTCGGGTTTGAGAGACCACATCTACACTATCCTTACATATGAAGAGACTATTTCCAGAATTTGAACCATAACATCAGACGGCGTATAACTTTACCATTGCGTCGAACTCGACAAGAATCTTTGGTTCAGAATTTTCATCAAACAGGTAACATGCAAAAATTAAAACAACATTAAAAGGGAAAGCCTATAATACCTAAACCTTCAGAGGAGAAAGTAGCAATTCCTTCCCTAAGCTGAGGCATAAAACGACGTCGAATCCATCTTTCCAATCATCACTCGCTATCAATCGATTACGATGAAGGTTTGGTTTACACAACTAGTGTAAAAAACGACGCCGTTTTGCAAAACCATTCAAAGCAAATTCATCAGCCGCTGATCTTCTAACAACACACCATACATTAATCTAACGGCCTCTATTATATGTCCCACTTTCTTATTAGTTAAAAAAATATTTAATTATTAAATTTTTAAATAAAATATATTTTTTTAATCAATAACAATTGAGTGACACTAGAGCTATAGAGGAGTACATTTTTTGGAACAAAATATATTGTCCCATTTTTTTGTATTATTAAGGGTAAATAATTAATCATTTTCATGTTGTTTGATTATCTTTTTTAAAATCACAGTCACATGAATCAAACATTTGATATTTTATCATTTTAGATATAGTAGAACCTTAATATACTAACTAACAACTTTTTCTTTTCCACCTCTAATTTGAGTGACTGATTAATCTCTTTAAAGTAATAAATAGAAAATAATTTAGTTTAATCAATGAATTGTAAATTTGTTAAATGAGTTTAAAATTTATACACTTAGAACATAAAAAAATATAATGTTAGTATATTACTTTTATTTGAAAGTTAATGATGACTAACATATGAATCGTAAATGATTTACTGACAGTATAAAAAGCACTTACATTGTCATTATACATATTAAATCCTTCTTAAATTATGCACAATTATTATTAAATTTAATGTTATTTTTATATTCCTAATTCCGTGAATATCAAATATTGTCTAATAAAATTACAAATTTAGTTTTCATTTTGTATTCTTTTCATTTGGATATGTTATCTCTATTCCAAGATATTCATCATATTATTTTTATTTTCATACTTGAAATATAAATTTAATACTTCAACTTTAAATCGTATTTTATATAGCATAAAAGAAAACAAAAATACAATAAAAAGGCAAACTAGACCAAGTTACAATTACAAATGCCACACTGAATAACTCATAAAAGTGTACACCAAATATATTTTCAGTTAACGATTAAGGGTGTGATTTTTCTAATATAAAATTTGGTTAATATGTGTAAGTTCAACCCATCAAATATGGAGTAATTGATATTATTAGGGTTAATTAATAAATATATCATTTTTTTGTTTGTTTAAATTTATGCATATTGAATTTTAAATTCATAATTTAATGGGTGATCATTAAAGAGAATGTTGAGAAGGTGGCCTAGAAGTTTAATATGCAAGATTATGTTGTCAAATTTTGCATTGTATATGTTGTAATCTATTATTATATCTAATCATTATTAATTCTTCAAAATATAATTCAAATAAATAATACATGATAATGATTATGTATAAATTTATACAGTCTCACTATATAAATATTACTCTGAGATGATATAGTAGATAGAATTTTTGTTTCGTTTCCCACAGTTATCCTCGCACTAGAGACAATCATGTCCGAGCTAGGAACATCCACAGGTACGTGAGGCTAACTCTCCCAAACGGACATTTTTCATCTACAAGACTCGAACCTGAGTTCTTAATTAAAGAGAATCAAGTATGTACCACTTGAATCAACGTCCAATGTCAGTTGGTGATATAGTAGATAGAATGGAAAAGAAGGAGTAAAAAAGGAATAGAATAAAGGGAAAGTGGATTGCACGCGTGTTGAATGTGTAGAAAGAAAGAATGCAATGATTGTAGAGATAGTATGTGTCTGGTTATGGAGTGACAAAGTGACACCCACGAGTGTAATCATGGGACCACGTGTTGCCACGTGCCATATCATCACATTACCACTTCACACCAATAAATTGTCTTCTAACATCAAAAGATAAATTATTATCTTCGACTATTAAAATTATGACATGTTTCATATTTATCTACTTATGTCACTTAGATAAGTAACATGACTTGACTCTACACCACTTACGTGTTTGACCTAATCTAATCGAGTCAAGTTTATGCCTGATTTCGAGCTTAGAAATTAGATGAGGTTAATATTTATTGTTAGGTAAGACACAAACATGATTTGTCTCGGTCTATTTCATAGTTCTCCATTGTCATATTTTTATGTGCATATTGAATTGTATATAAAGTAATAATATCTTTTTGACACAAAATATTTGCATTTTCTAATTTTTCTTGATATATATATCTACATAATTAACAAAATATTTGCATATTATTATTTTACATGTCATATTATATATTTATAATGATAAATAACATTGAGAACATTTTATGCAAAATAAATATAAATTAGATTTACTCATGCAATATATCATATTCAAATTTAAAAAATGACTCGATCAAAATTTATAGTTTGATTATACTCCTAGTAGGGATAAACAAATAGAAGCGTAACTATACTTTTGAATTTTTGAATTTGTGATTAACGTACAAATTCGGTGTTGACCATGGTTGGGATTAGTTCGAGGTTCATGACAAATGCATGAGGGTTCTCCTCTTCACATGGACCTAAAAAAAATTAGTCTATCCATACTAATATATCCATCACGAATTAAAAAATGAGTATAATATATTATTGTCTGAATAAAAATTTATATATTATTATTATATTATTCACCATTTATTTGAATTATTTTTTGAAGAATGATTAAATATCAATTATGTCAAATGCATGCGTTTCTTTATTTTAAAAAATGTAGTTATGCCTCCCCATATTATTTTTGTCATATTTTTATATGCATATTCAATTGTATATAAAATAATAATAGCTATTTGACTCAAAATATCATTCATTCTCTATTTTTCTTGATACATATATACACGTACATAATTAATAAAATATCTACATATATTATTTTACATGTCAATATAAATTATTCTTGTTCTATCCCGTTCTAAAAGTCACGCCATGATTGAACTAAGTTGTTGGGTGTTGGTACACACACATATATATATATACACATACGTACATGATTAATAAAATATCTACATATATTATTTTACATGTCAATATAAATTATTCTTGTTCTATCCCGTTCCAAAAGTCACGCCATGATTGAACTAAGTTGTTGGGTCTTGGTGAACTAAGTTGTTGGGTGTTGGTACACACACATATATATATATACACATACGTACATGATTAATAAAATATCTACATATATTATTTTACATGTCAATATAAATTATTCTTGTTCTATCCCGTTCTAAAAGTCACGTCATGATTGAACTAAGTTGTTGGGTCTTGGTACATATATATATACATATATACACGTACATGATTAATAAAATATCTACATATATTATTTTACATGTCAATATAAATTATTATTGTTCTATCCCGTTCTAAAAGTCACGTCATGATTGAACTAAGTTGTTGGGTCTTGGTTAGGTACTGGGCAAGGTAAGGTCACTCCAAATAACTTTGGGTCTAGGTCGATCAACCAGACAATTCAAAGAAGTATGACATTTACTAGACTAGATCTAATCGCATGTGTCGGGGACCACAACCTCTACCATCTAATTGGCACACCACATGAATAGTGCAAACCTCTGTCACAAGCTGCATTTCATTGTTATCATATCCAATTTACCCTATGCGGGTTCAGGCTACTCGTTTTTTTTTTATTTTTCTTTTTCTTTTTTGGAACTTTTGGCTTGACAGTAAACATTATGTGAAAATTATTTTGCAACATGGTGGTTCTATGAACTTTTTAGTAGTGTCATTTTTTATTTGCATAAACAAAACTAAATATTGTCATAGTATATTATATTCTAGTGTTACTTAACTGTTAACAGTATAGGTGTCAAAATGAGAAGGCTCGGTCTGACTGATCCATAAAACCCCAATAATTCTTAGGATTTCTTATCATATTAGGTAGTTTTATTGAATTCGAACTTGTTAGTCCAGATCAGCCGAACTATATTAAAACCGTGTTCGGACCAAATTTACCTTGGGTGGGTTCGGGTTACATGTTTTTTTTCTTTTTTAGGACATTTGGCTTGGCAATAAGCCTTAAGTGAAAATTATTTTACAGCATAATGATATTATGAACTCGATGTTGTGAAACCCGAGCCGGACATCAAATTTGAAGAGGTCTCATATCAAGTTTAACTGGTTTAATCATTTGGTCTGACGGGTGATTCTATACATAATTATTATTTTTTATCAATAGATATATAAATGTAAATTTTATATAATTAATAATCATGTATAATTACATTGAAGTAACATCTATTTATTTTTTTTAAGACTGAAGTGAAACAAAAGATTAAAGTAGTGTTCCATTTTTTTAATTTTTAAGTGAACCGTCGAGTTTACTTATCGGATTAATCCAGTTTAACCGGGTTTAGCATGGTGAGAATAGAATTTCTCTAGTTCAAAGTGGTCTAACTCTCACTCAGTTACGACGGTAAATCAGAGCCATTTTCAAGTTCGTTCATCGGTCAAACCAGTCAGATCGTCGAGTACAGTCCAGTTCTTACAATACTGTATGAACTTATAATAAAAATAGATAATAAATATTGTATAAACTTGAAACAAAAAATAATGTAATATCTATAACATAAATATTTATAAATTATAATAATATTATAAGGTGAAACTTTCTATATTTGTTATATTTTGCAGAATATCTTTTTAAGCACAATAACAAAATGATGAATGAAATAAAATGAGAAAATCTTAAATCTATATATTCAATTTTTCTTTTTTAATTGTGATTTTATTAGATTTATCATTTAAAAACAATAATTTTTACGACAAAAGTAAAAGACAACATAATTGTTTACCATTGAGAACTTTACACAACTAAATTTATTCCATACTAGTTCACAACGAATGTGTGATAATGAGCATACAAAATATTTTCATATACCAACAAAGTATTGGTCTAATAGTGTAAGGTCTCACTGGTTTCTCATGGTCGATGATTCGATTCCTAGGAGCAATACTTGTTGGGAAAGGTAGCCACGAACTCCGAAAGAGATTAGTTCCTTACCTAAAAGGCGAGAAGATATCATTGATAGTACAAAAAAAAGATTTTCATACAATAAATAATGATGATCGTTATACTTTGACAGATGAAATTCCTTCTGAACTTAGGTCTATACTATCAAAACTATAAACTAACAATATATTATTTTTTGACGGTGACCAAAGGTTTATGTGCTAAAGTGAAGTCACAAATTATATTTGTTAGGAAGTGAGAGTCCAATAAAAAAAGAAATTTAATAAGAGGTACGTTAAAAATCATATAAGTGGATTTGACATCACTTTTTAACTCAAACATAATGCATTAGATTTATGAGTTTAGTTGAATTGAGCATAACAAATGTGTTAAAAAAGTTATACATTAATATGAAGTGATATATATATTATATTTTTTTAAATAGATTAAAAAAATAAAATTAAAATAAATAATGTTTAATAATATATAATCCAATTAGCCACAACCCACTTAGGGTGAATTTGGGTTGGAATTTGATATACATAAATTGTACATATGGTTGTTAGCTAGGTTCAGTTTAGCCCAAATCATATGTAGACTAACCTCTAGGCAATATATGGGTGATCATGGGTCGAGTTGGGACGAATTAAAGCTTGTCCCTTATCTGATCCTAAACGTTGGTCGGATCATTTTTTGAACTTGTACTGACCTTAGACCCGAAGCTAACCCGACCCTAAATATCGACTCATTCAGCCTTTAAACTCGAATCTGACTCTAGACTCGATTAAATATAATGCATACCTATTTTAAATAAAGTTTTATCAATATTATTTATTATTATAAATATGTTATTTAATATATAAAATGATATATGTATATATATGGAAAATTAGAGAAACAATGTTATTTTTGACCAAAAAAGTTTATAACTTATACACATTTAAATATGATTAGAGACGTACACAAATATGAAGAATTACTAATCACGAGATGAGTCATAATTTTTATCTAACTGACCCTAAATATTGAAATAGTCTAATTTTTGAATCTGAACTTAACCGTAAACCTAACCTTATTCGGTACAACCATGATTGATCCATATTTATTGAACAGGTAAAGTCTAGTCGTGCTCATCCGAAAGAAGTCAATGTAATGAGATATATATATCAACAATAGTAAGAAACTTTTACCATATGACTATATAAATATTAAAAATATGACACTAATCTCATTATAATTAATTTGTTCTTTATCTATTTACACTAATGAATAAAATAATATTTTTGGTAACTTTTGAATGAGATAAATAATAAAAAATAATAATATGCAATAAATGAGAAGGGATAAAGGTGTTGAAGAAATGAGGTGTAGGACCCACCTTGAATGATGGCACATGAATATCTCTCCCATCATCATCATATGATGAGGTCATCATTTCATGGCGCGTGCAACTCAAACACACTTTCTTAAGTTCTTTAGTCAACGGTCAAAAGAGCGAAAAAGACGCTTTTCTTTCTCAACAGGAAGAGTAAGAATGAATAAATTACAAACTAAAAATAATAAAACTAACTTTTATTTCTCACCTTTTTCTTATATTAAGTTTTATATACACACCACCTTTTCTATTTACTTTAGTAAAATAATAATAATAAATAAGCTTGTACTAATAAGATAATAAATTAGTAACGTAGACTATCAACAGACGTTGGTTCAAGTGTACAATTAACAAAATTAACGAGTGTTGGTTCAAGTGGTACATGCTTGATTCTCCTTAAGCAATGTATCGGGTTCGAGTCTTGTGGATGGAAAAAATGTTCACCGGGAGAGTTAGTCTCACCTACCTGTGGATATTCCCGGCTTAGACAGGATTGACTCCAATGCGAGGATACCTGTGGGAAAGCAAACTTTTTTTAGTAATGTAGACTCAACTGTATATTCATGAATTGTTGAAGGATGAATTTCTAAGAATGATATTTATTAGGAGAGATAATCACATATTAATAAACTTGTTTTTTAATTGAATCCCCACAATAAAAAACACTAATTTTACTATGTTAAAATAGACTCGCTGCTTGTTTTTTTAATAATTGAATTAAAAACATTAGTTAACACCTTTCTTATAAGTTTAATTGAATCACATATGAAACTTTTAAATAAATAACACTTGTCCCTAAAATTGTTGGTCTAAACCATAATATTTTATACAAATTTAATACAATCTTCGTTGAGTAAATTAGACTTAGCAACAAAACTCACTATAAAAATCACATACATTTGTATATGCTTAAATTTGAGACATTGGATTAAATCAGAATATTTCCCTATATTTATTAGAATGAGCATTTATGAATTTCAAAAGAGAATAGTTTCTTACTTAAAAAATATAAGGAAATATCCTTCATAGTACCAAAAAAATTTAGAACGTTCTTTCAAGTAATTTATACATTTATTGATTAACTTAGAATATAAATAAGAAAATAATGTCAAGTATCATCCATATCCAAGAAAAAACAACATTACTCTAAATAAATAAGGCATGTTTTCTAAACCCAATACCCCATTTGAGGTGTGTTTTTTATGGTTTCACACAACTTTTATTACTAAACCAGGAACCAAGAAGAAGTTAAATAGTAACTCAACTATAGTTTAAAAAGGTAACAAGCTTTGAACTTTGATGAAGCCAAAATAACACAGAAGAAGAGGAAAACAAATATATACAGTATAACTTTTATATTGCATTATTCATCATTTTAATAAAAAATAATACAAATAAATAATGACTAACATAATAACTATGTATAAATCTTTATATTATATTGTGTATAGATATAGATATATATATAGATATGAGGTCCTACAAATTATTTGGAAAGAAGATGGTAATAATATTATTATTTTTGTAATAAGGGTATCACATTACAGGTACATATCTGCTGTCCACTTCTTTGTATCATTCCACGTGCCAAAATATATGATTGATCAGAAAAATATTTAATAATTAAAATTATTTTAATTTAAATAATTTTTTACCAACCAATCCGAGGTAATAATACATAGAGTGATACAATGATACAAAAGGTGAAACATCAGATGTGCTCTCATCACATCACCCTTAGAGTAAATAACTAATCTATTTTGGGATGCATAACTATCCATTCAATTTCAATAAAAATATTGCTCATAAAAATCAAATATTTAACATTTTGATCTTTCTCAGAATCTAGAGGAGTCACAAAATCAAATTAATGTTTGGTAGAATAATAATATTATAAGATGATTGAAGCAAATTAGTACTATGACACAAGTACTCATCATTAACTCTACACCTATTCACTTTCTCTCTCTCTTTTCTTATCTATCTCTTTCACTATATATATAAAAATATAGAGTCTCATTCATTCATTCTTTTACTGTTATAGAAAAAAGCTAAAGTCTATAACACCCCACCACTCCATTCTCTCTTTCACTTTCTTCTTCTTCTTCTTCTTTCTTCTTTCTTATTACTATTTTGCCTCTTTCTTTCACACTCTTTCTTAAACAAAATGGAACACAAAAATGATACCTTGAGTTTGAGTTTGAGTTTGAGATTTGGAGCTGCTGAAAATGCTAATAATAATAATAGTAATAGTAATAGTAATAATTTCATGCATCAATCTCTTCCAAACCATAGAGTTTCTTTTAATACATTGTTTCATTTTCCTGGTATATATCTTATTCTCTCTCTCTTTTACTCTTTTACTCTTTCTATTTTTATTCCTTTTTTTTATGCTATTGGAATTTGTTTCATAGATTCATTCAAATGTTCATGTTTTTTTTTCACACTTTACAACAAAAAAATCATTTTTTTGTTGCTAAAAATTAAACCCATTTCCCTTTTTTCAACAAAGTTTTGGTTTTTAGATTCATCCAATGCCTCAAAAAAATTAATTTTCTTTTTCGAAGTTTTTTTGATTCAATCAAATGTTTATGTTTTTACAACAGAGAAAAAAAAACCATTTTTTTTGCTTAAAATATAAACCCCATTTTCATTTTTATCTTTCTTTGATGAACTGAGATAAATTTACTCATTATTTCTTTATTTATTGTTGTTTTGTTTCTGAATTGAAGCAATGTTTTGGACAGAAATACCCTTCATTATGCTTACTAATTACACAAGTTGCCACTATCTAACTCACGTGCTACTCACATGACAGATCGAACCTCCGAGACGCGCTCGTTCTTCCGTGGAATTGACGTGAATGCAGCTCCGCCGCCGTCATTGACGGCGGCTACCGGCGGCGACGATGAGAACGGAGTTTCGTCTCCTAACAGCACGGTGTCGAGTATCAGTGGAAAGCGGAGTGAGAGAGAAGGCAATGGAGATGACGCGAATGCGGTGGAGAGGGCGTCATGTTCTCAAGGTGGTGGAAGTGATGATGATGGTGGTGGTGGTGATGGTGATGCCGATGCCGATGGCGAGAATTCGAGGAAGAAGCTGAGGTTGTCAAAGGAACAAGCTTTGGTGTTGGAAGAAACATTCAAGGATCACAATACTCTCAATCCGGTGAGTTATAGTGCCATTTATGTAATTACATTAATTACATGGTAAGGGCATATTTGGGATTTTGCTATAGTTCTTATTTGTTTGTGTTTAGATTGTCTTTAGTTATTCAATTATGTTTTTAATAAAATATACTATTTATGAAGTGGTGTTTTAAATTGCAATCTAGTACTATCGAGACATCAGTGTTTTAAATTATGGTTATGGTTGCGATTGTGGTAACAGTTGCGGTTGTTGCGATTATGGTAACAGTTGCGGTTGTTGCGATTATGGGATTGTGGTAACAGTTGCGGTTGCTGCGATTGTGATGATAGCTACGGTTGCTGCGATTGTGGTAACAACTGTGGTTGCTGCGAACAGCTGTGGTTGCTGCGATTGTGGTAACAGCTGCGGTTGCTGCGATTGTGGTAACAACTGCGGTTATTGCGATTGCGACAATGGTTGCGATTACTATGATTGCGGTATTGCAATGTGAATTATTTTGTGATTAAAAAGATATTTTTGAATTCGATGAGCCTGATGTTGTCCGGTGCAGTCCAAACGCGGTCGCATCATTATGATTCAGAGTCACACTGCAACTGCGGGTATGATGCAGTTGCGGCGGTCACCACAACCGTAATATAGTGGCCCCATCAAGTGATGCGATCCACAATTTAAATCATTGACTGATCTAGTGGTATAATGCTTCATTGAATCTCAGGTAGAATAAAAAGTCAAACATTCAATTTCTGAAACGCCTTGGTTAGTTATTATTATTGTGATATTATATTATTTGTTTGTAGAAACAAAAGCAAGCATTGGCAAATCAATTGAATCTGAGGCCTAGACAAGTGGAGGTGTGGTTTCAGAACAGAAGAGCAAGGTGAGTTTCTCATTTATGGCGAACCTTCATTTTCTCAGGGGCAATATTGACATTTTAGCATAGTAAATGTGAATGATTTGTGGCATTGTTTATGTAAAAGGTTTTGTTGTTCCTCATCAATGTTGTTCTTCTTAGTGTTGAAAAACTGATTTAAGAGTATGAATTACTCCATTACTAATGTGATTGATAGATTTAAGAGTATGAATAATGCAACTTTTATGAGACATAAAAGATGCAACTGTTGGTTATTTTTGTTAACGGAACGAAAAATCGAACAGCTATGTCTAAATATCAAACAGGTAACTTCACATGTGCATGCAGACGCACTTGCACACGCATGCTCACAGCCTCACACACACGAACATTAGACGGATATGATAGAAAACAAGCACGCTCGTTCACATGGCCAAGGATGTGACTGGCATATATACTAGAAAACAAGCACCTTGTCGTTTCTAGGCCTTGGAAGATTCTATTTATACCGAGATTTGTGTTATAAATGTGAATACATAGAAACAAAGAAAAACATAACCAATGCCGTTGCTCTAGCTTGAGCGTTGTAAAACTCGATCTTGATGAAACAAACGGCAATCAAGCGAGTGGCAGCAATACAAATGTAACAAGCATGTAGTAATCTAGCAATGATGGATTCTTAAGTCAAAATCTCGAATTTTGAAATCTGAGTTTGCATAGTTTAATTCAATTTTCATGAGTTAATACTAGTACTTTTAATTTAAGTTTTATTCTTGATTTCCAGCATTATTGATGCATAATAGTCTTAGGATAGTTATATGATAGTTAATTAGTTTGTGTATTGTATAAGTAAGCCATTGAGGCTAATGTGAAAGTTACTGAAATCATTTGGTTAACTTGAATTCATTTTGGAGTCTTTCTCCCCGAGACTAAGCGAGAGGTTCTACTAGGTAAAAAAACGGGGCAGCCTAATGTACGAGGCTTCCACTTAGTGGGGTCTGGGAAGGGTAGATGTATGCAGTCTATCGCGCAAGCAGAAAGCCTGTTTCCAGAATTTAAAATTGATAAACTAAGATCTGAAGCAAAAGTTGATGTTTTTTTTTGTAAATCGAGTTTTTTTGCGTGTTACTTCACCTTATATTGTGTCATGGAAGAAAGAAAGTGATGTGAATTCTTTTGTTTCAATTAATGCAGGACCAAGTTGAAGCAGACCGAAGTAGATTGCGAGTACTTGAAGCGATGCTGTGAGAATCTAACCGAAGAGAACAAGAGGTTGCAAAAGGAAGTTCAAGAGCTTCGGGCATTGAAATTATCTCCACACCTCTACATGCACATGAACCCTCCCACCACCCTTACGATGTGCCCTTCGTGTGAGCGTGTCGCTGTCTCATCTACATCATCGTCCTCATCATCAGCCACCATGCCCTCTGCCCTGTCTCTGGCTAACCGCAACCCACTGGGCCCTAACATCCAGCGGCCAATGCCGATCAATCCTTGGGCAGCAATGCAAATCAAACACCGGCCATTTGACGGCCCGTCTTCTCGACCGTAATTGTCCACTCTCATAGTCCTGGCAAGTGCATTTTAGTTGCTAGACACTAGTCAGTAATGAATCAATGGAACAGAACACTTAGGTGTTGGGTTTACTAGGGACTTAAAATGTGACTTTATTGAACTTTTCAGTGTAGTCATATTATTTTATTTAGGACCTATAGATATAACATGTTATAGTCAACTTTAGAATCTGTAAAGTGAGAACATGTTAAAGTAGGTTGGTTGTGTTTTACCTTATGCTGAATAGTTTTTGTTAGACTTCAATAGATGGAAAAGAGAATCCTAATCTTTTTTTATCAAATTTGAGTAAATACCTATTTTAATCCCTCAAAATTTTCACGGGTACTATTTTGGTTTCTCAAAAGTTGAAAAAATCCAAAATGGTCCCAAAAAAATATTAAATGTGAGTCAAATTAGTATTATTTAGTATGTTTTATATATCTGATAGGGACTAATTTGATCATTAATTTAAGTCTAAAAATGATTAGTTTAATCTACATTCAATATTTTTGTGAACTATTTTGAGGTTTTTAATTTTTGAGGTACTAAATTGATATACGTGAAAATTGAGGGACCAAAATATGTATTTACTAAGCAAATTTTTATCATAGGATTTGTGATACTACTTTGGTGAAAAAGTGAGGTGACAAATTAAGGAGGTTCCCATAAAAGCTAAGACTATAGTATAAAATAGAAGTAATTTTTGTGACTTTTGTGGTGATTCACATGGTCTATAGGGTGAGTCAGATTGTGGGTCACAACTTTGGATACTTATGTGTTTGATTGTACTTTAAATGTAGATTACCAAAAGCATTTCACTAGTGAAAGTGGTTGCAACACATGTGCTTTTGAAAGTTGTAGTTTCCAAAGGGAAGTAAAGAAGCATAATAATAAAAAGGTAGCATTTTGGGAAGTGCTAATCATGTCTTATGGGTGATAACATCATTTGTCATTTGTCTCATAGTTTGTGATATTTCTATTTGGGTCCAAAAATATTTAGTTATTGAATATGTTAAAGATTTTAGGACATGCAATGTTACATTGTCTTTAGGGTGCACAAGATGCTCATGGGCTTAACTCTAAAAACAATCCGACATACGAAGTGCTCATGGGCTTAACTCTAAAAACAATCGGGCATGCGAGCTGCTCGCAGACTTAACTCTAAAAAGAACCGGAAAAACAAACAGGCATACGAGATGCTCATGGACTTAATTTTAGAGGAAACAAAAATGCATATTATTCAGCATGCACCTTGATCATTCTTATTCTTATGTGCAAGTGTAGTAGTGATGGGAAGTATTCTGGTGATGCTTGAAAATGTGCAGAATGCTATATTCTTTTTGGTCTTGTTGCTGTTTTCTTCTTCTTCTGCTACAATTAGTATGCTGAATTATATACTTATGTAATTCATGGATGGGATTGTATTAATATAAACCAATGTGGCTGGGTGTTAAACAATTTGGCACAATCATAAGATTTTTCCCTACCCATAAATTTAGTAGAAGATCACAAGCAGTAATACATTCTTTTATGCATAAAATGTCTAGCTCTTTAAAACAAAACTAGTTCCTGGAAAATGTTCTCAAACATAATTCTATTGTACAAGTTTTTTTCTCCTGCAATTCTAAAATAAAAATTTGCCTCTCTAAATACCTTAGACTCTTAAAACTAAATTGTTTTAAATGATAGTTTTATCTATGAACTGTCGGTGTAAAAATGTACATACAATCAGTAAATTATTCACCGTTGGTTGGTTGTATTATTTATACTTAAGAATCAATGATGATTAAATATAAATGACGGGTAATGCAGTGACAATGTAAAAAACCTTTCCTCTTCCCCTGTCAATGCTAAATACTTTTTTCTAACAAATATTACAAGACCCAAGCTATAGTACACCGAGAGTACTCTACCATCCAGTACTGAAACATGAGGAGAAAATAATATTTGATAATTTTAAACTTTATTTTGTTAAAACATAATTAACATTTGAACGGCCTAAAAAATTATGTTTTCCAAACGTAAGGATCTGCACCCAGTACCGGACCCTTCAGTAATAGAGAGAATCTCTCCTCGTATTATTCATCCTTCTTTTGTATTCAAGAAGGTCCTATATTGCAAAAACTCACTTCAACCAAAAAAGCATATCAAGCAGGATAATAATATAATAGTTCCCATATGATAATTTCATATCACTCAAATGTAATTAGACATAATGCTATAAATTCTCCATCATCAAACTGTTATAAGCTGGTATCAATGTCAGAAACAACATAACAAGAGAAAATCATAATACTTTATTTGAATATAACAGCATATCTGACCCAGAGAGCCTTCTTCAATATCTACAAAATGAAAACATTGCCACAGTCAGAACATGATAATGTCATACAATCTATCAGATTATACATTGTCACAATGGATAAATGATACAAGAACAAAGGATATAATATAACTATTACAGAGTAAAACATAGGTATTCAAATAATACAAGTGTCACCAAATAAGTCATAAGTCCCATAAAGTTTGAAATGAGACCATATAATGTAAAATTAAGTTCCTAAAAGATTCAAAATGTTATCAAATTATGTTTCTTAGAATGGGCAATGTGGTGACATATTTGAACTTTTAGGTATATGTTCTTTCAAGGACCAAAGTTAATAATACTTGTATTTTGGAGTATTGATGTTTTAGTCAAAATTATAAGTACTTTTCTGAAGTATCAAATGTAATGCAACAAGCAAATCAAATCAAGAAACATAACACAAACATTTAAAAAGGAATGCTCTAATAAATTTTTAAAATCATGTGCCATTTATATTCAGATATGTAAGGGGGGAGATGAATGCTCAAGATAGTTAACTTTATTGATAATGTTATGAATGATGATAGTGCACTAGGGACAAATCTAGGACTAGTGAATTTGAGACGCCATTGCATATGTGACAAGGCCTACAACAATGCATGTAACTTCAACTTCAAGAAGCAAAATGTCACACTTGGTGTGAAGGCATCAAAAGGAACAGTGAACTTGAGGATAAATCACATTTGCATCCAAACTATGCCAGAAAAACGATGACACGTACCACCAAAATCTTGGCAAAACTTGAACCCAGTTACCAAAACTGCGCAAATCGAAACCAAGATGAACACCACAAACAAACCAAAACAAAAGCTAAAATTCGGACACAACAAAACACCATTGTCCCTCTCCATGCTATGCTAGCACTTGAAAAAGTAATATACCTTTATAGTTAGGATGAGGGTGAGTAGATAGGTGGATGATTCATAATTTTTCATCCCCATTCAGAAAAGATGATAGAAGGAAACATAGGCTGGCAATAAAGAAGGAGGCTACAAGGATGACAACAACAACTAAAAACAACTTGGAAGAAGGCGACAACTGAAAAACCAACCGACAAAAGGATTAGAAGCCTAAGCTTCCCTCAAGGCCGATACCATTGCTCTAATACAATGTTCAGATTATAGGGTTTAGATATGTTAGAGGGAAATGATCACCATGAGTTCATCTCAATCTCCCCTAAAGCTGTAGCAGTCATCCCGCAACCTGCTATATTGTTTTTGGGGCCGGCCGCTATCCCCAATTGACTACCTAACTACATTTATGTTAACTCTATAGAAATCAGAAAGAAATATATTTATATGACCATTACTAGCATTTTATACAAACAATGACAAGAATAAGAACAGATGCAGCAGGGAGGACAAAGGAATACCAGAAAAGGAGTCAAGTAAAAAAATTCTTATAAATGAAGTGGAAAGTCTGAGGTCTACATTGAGCACTGAAGATCAAATAAATTATTCTGAGAAAAAGAAGATGCCATTGGTAGAAAGTAGTCAGCAGAGAATGAAATCTACTCTTCGGATACAATTATGCATTTTATTCCTTCCTAGAACCATGCTCGGCTGCCAGCCAATGAATATGCATAAAAACTCGGATAAATCAACCCACATTAGTATGGGGCTGCAGAGTTGCAAATTTAATTATGTTGAACTATATAGGTCAACAATTAAACACCCTTTGGTAGTCTTTTTCTGACCTAGTTATAACCCAAAGCCCAATCTTTCCATAAAGACTGAATCAGCAAGACTGCTCTACAATCTACTGAGCCAGATTAGTATATCTGGAAAACATCTTGGACAACAACTATAATGGGGAAAAGGAAAGAGCTTCAATATAAGCCACAAATGTTCAAGTCAATGGACTAAAAAGTAAACTATAAGCAAATCCTATGAATGAAATCACAGCATAGTCCCACCTAAACCTACCAACGCCTGAGCTTGAGAGGAGGTGAATATGAATCAACATCATAATTCACTATCAAGTATAATCATAAAAACAAATGACTTATTTTAGCTAATCAACAAATTCTGATACCATAAATTAGCAATAAATAATAGAAAGCAGTAATGGAACTACTAATTTAGTCACGCTATAAGACTGCACCAAAAACACTCACACTATCACTTCTGCATTTATCTATCCCTAGATGAAATGGAAAGTATTGAAAACAAAACACATCTCAGATAAACTCACTATTGCATATGAACTTACTTTCATCAAGGGAGAATCAAGCTTTCAACATAATCCGCAGCATAAATTTGAAATCTGTGTTTGGGAATGCCGGTATGTTGTACTTTCCTATCTCTCATGTTATAGAGAATCACTTCATACACTTGATCATCTATTAGCATCAAGACATCCCCATTGTCCGACATGCATAATGGCATGGATGAATAAAATCTAGGCCCAGGCAATGGAAATGGAAACCTTTTAATTTGAAGATACTCATAGCTGACCTTAACAAGTTGAGTCCACGACTTTTCAATTCCAAACTCCTTCATTTGCCATAGGACAAAATAGGTTATCTTGTAATCGTAAGAAAGACACAGGCAGTCCATTAAAACCACAAGCCTTGGGTTATGAACGTGAGCTTCATTAAGACCATCAGGCAGCAAAAATTGTTGGTATGTCTCCTTTCCCAGATCAAGTGAAACAATTACCAATTGATCAATAGTAACTTCGTCCAAATCATACTCAGGACTGTAGTTCTGAACTGCTAACCAATTTATAGTGCCACTCAGAAATCTCCCCTGTTTTTCAAAGTTATATGGAAAAGCGGGGAATGGTTGAATGTCCCTCCAACAATGTTCACCAATGGCATAAACTTTCACTTGTGTTCTTTCAGAATCCTCCATAGCACTGGTATTGCTAAGGATAGCCACCACCTTGTAAGTGTCGCTCGACTTATCATAGCCAAACCCACACTCGATAGAATCAAAAATATCCAAATCAACACATAAAAGTGGTGATTTTTTGGATCTTAACCCTAGAGCTGGGTTGCAAATGCGGAACCAGTATTCTCTACGATTATATTCGTATACTTCAAATTCTCCGTCTTCAGAAGTTGAACCGTGCAAGCAGACCAAGCCATTGCAGGAACCTATGAAACAGTATTTATACGTTAATGAGACGCCACCCCCTTCATCAGAAATCACAGATGAAGGGTACTCCAAGAAATAATGTTTGCAGCAATACATGACACTGAACGAGTCCTCAAATATGTCATCTAAAGCTATAAAAAGGTTGGCATTTCTGGGAGATCTTTCAAGGTGTAGTTTGATGAAAGTTGGAAGGGAGATGAGAGATTTCCACGACTTGGCCACGCACCTGAATTGTAGAAGATACATGACAGGAAGCCATGAGAGGATTTGCATTATGAGATCATCTGAGAAGACTGGTTGACCACTAGCAGGGATTTCCATCAGAGGCAGCATGCAGAGTGAAAGAAGATTGAACCTTAGACTAGACTGCAACAACCCTCACTCCCTCGAAATCACATATATGGATCATGAAACTGGATCTATGGGCTTCCTGCATAACCGGGTCTATGGGCTGCCTGATTAACCGCATCTTTGGTCACTCTATGATCTACTTTGTTTCTTTTTTTTTTTAGTGAAGAATTAATTGAGCCATCAAAGTTTTTGGTGTGCATTACTTTAGTCCCTAAAGATTAATAATAACAAATTGATCCTCCAATATTCAAAACACAAATCATGTTAGTTACTCTGATAGGAAACTTCTGTCATGTTTGAGGACCAATGTGCTCACATTTTGAATCTTGGCTGACCGATTTACAATTTATTAATTTTGACTAAAGTGGTACCTATGAAACTTTTGAGGATCTACTTTGAGTCTTCACTCTTTTTAATGATATGTCGTTTCATTTATGGTATAAAAAGAAAATATTTATAATATATACTAGTATTAGTAAAATAGTGTGTATTTAATTTCTCTGACATCCTTTGCTCCATGCAATATCATACCAATCCAGAAACAGAATAACTGAACTCCAGTCTTTTGCATTATATGGAAACAAATAATATTCGTTCTGTTAACAAATAGCTCTTTGACTAGGATAATATTTCTACCTTCACGTTTGGGCACAAGAGCATATGCATAAATAGCTAGAAAACAATATTAAAGTTTCACCTGAAAAAAGACGCAGTCAGCTAGGACTTACAACTAGAAGGCTCCTCCCTAATTTATTAGCTTATTTACTTATTTTATTATATCTCTTTTGCACTGCATTAGAACAACTACAGCAATATTTGATTCGAAAAAAAGCTACAATAATATAACAATCCTGTAAGAAGCTAAATTATGGCAAGAGAAAAGATGAATTTACCTTGTTCTTTTAGTATTGCTAGTTTGCCCCTAAAACCAAGGGAGCAAAACCAATAACAATTTGATTGAGGACTGATTATAGCCTACACACATAGGTGTCATATGCAACAAAGACAGTCCTTAATGAGCATGAACATAAAGAGAATCATAACTGCTTCGGTAATGTATATCTTAAAGAAGTTTCTGCATACTAAATATCGCAAATTATCCTGATGAATATACAACAATAACTTCTAGTTCACAAGAAAGGATAGTAGGAAGAAAGTTGAGAATCAGCCATTATGATGTACTTGTCTGGAGCATAATTCCAGAATCTTTAATCATAAATTCCTTCTTACGTGTATTTTATGGAATGAATTGTTTTCTTTGTTACTCATGACTTTTAGTTAAAAGTATATTTCAAAGGTGTATCTAAGTCTATTGTACATTTTTATAGGCTCTAAATCTATTGTACTAAGGGGCACAACACACACTTATGATCTGATACACTTCCATTTGCACTTTATCTATAGTTGTTGATTTTGTTTCCGTTTTAGGATTATTCCGATCCTCCCCCTTCTGTGTATTTCTTTCCACTCAAGATGAATTACTCTATTAAAATAATTAATAAAACAACAATCTGATGCACTCAACCATTAGGATTTCCAAACCAATAATTTTACTGATGAAAAGACGTGAAGGCAATAAAAAGGATGTGGAAAAGATGCAACTCTAATGGCCAAATCAATTTAAGCTGCAGAATTATGATGGCCGGTGAATGGTGATCCTTAAATCGAAACCAACCCCTACTTATTGTAACCGTGTAACGAAACTGGAGTAGATACCTACTGTAAAACATGATTTTAAAAAACGACGATCAAGTGAATTGCACCAAAAATCTATCTAATGATTTTAATTATTTTGCTACCGGGGTAGCGGAACCAGACTCTGGATCATTACAAGTATAGAGAGACATTTCACATTTACACCCTTTAATACCTGATACAACCTTATTTTCTTCAGTTAGTATGATTTCTGAATCCACATTTGAATTAAGATGTAATTTATATATCGTATCTATGTTCCTTACTCCATCCGAAACCAACTAAGGCACATGAAGTGACACAAACTATGGAACAACATATGTGATTCCCTAAGGCGCGACTCTACTATATTTCTACAATAGCTATTATTCCAATTTTCTCTATAATACATTCATTCTCAACTTTCTACTACAATAAGATATTGAATATTAAACACTATACTATCAATTTTAACATGAGACACCTTTATTTCCCACAATTCCCATATTATACTTATATAGCATTGTTAAATCAAAAGGAAAAATATAAAAAATGACAACAATAAAAGATTTAAGATATTAGTTTAACATAGAAGAAGCTATTATGTAATTAAATGCATAATTGACTATCAGTATCCCCTAACCCTGTGGATAAGAAACTAAACTCTTTCGGAATGCGTGACTGTCCCTCCCAACGAGTGTCGTTCCTAGGATTCCTTGACATTTTGGACTTTCTGGATCTAGCAGAGCCTTACGCTACCGAACCGATTCCTTGTTGGTCTATGAAAATAAATAATTATATTAATCAGGTAAACCGTAAATGTAGTAGCTGTTGAAAATGTTTTGGTTGTTAATACTCACACAAAACATGCAGAAGAACAATAAGGTTATTAAAGCACTAGATAATAATGAGATTGAACATGAAATTACGATTACGCAAACCTTGAAGAGGAAATTAATATGAAGAATCGAGATTTGAACGCGAGCGCTACTTGACGAGAGAAATGAGAACGGCACCACCGTGTTCCGCCGCCGCTCTTTTTTAAACAAAATACCCCCCACAATATGGAAACATTCTTTTGTTATACTATTATTGGCAATTTGGATTATGTTTATGAGCAGTTAGAATTGATTTGAACCAAAGTTCAGCTCGGTTCAGTTTAATAAGAATTGGTTCAGTTCAAAATTAAACTCGATTCGAATTTAATATGAATTGTTGTTTTAGCTCAAGTTTGACTCGATTAATGTTTGTAAGTTGTTCTGCTTAATTCGAATTTGTTTATTGACTCAAATAATTATTTTAAAAAAATTTATATATATATAGAGATATAACATTGTTTAAATATATAACAACAAATAAATATAAAAAAAATAAGGCATGAATAATAATAAACATATATATATCGAGCCACCTCATGAACGTAATGAGTCGAATTGTATCAAACTCAAGTTTAACTCGTTTATTTAATGAACTTAATTTCGACTTATTTGGTTCATGAACCAAGTTTCTCAAGCTAAATAACGAATCAAATTTGGAACAAATACTGAGTTGGTTCGATTTTATTGCCAGACCTAAATAAGTATGCTAGTTTGCCTTTAGTTATTTTAGGATTTGGCATAAAAAAACTGTTTATTAGCACAAAATGAGCTTTTTTAATGGGCTGGCATGTTGTCCACACACATGGTGATATTAATTATTAACCAGAGAAAAAATATATATATTAATAGTGTAAGAGTTTTTTACACTATTATTGTATTATATGTCATCTATTTTTAGTTATTATTGACTTCTAAATAAAATTAATTAATATAAATAGTGAATAATGAACTTGCAATGTGTAGATTTTTACACAAACAATATATATATTTTATATTCTATTATATTAACTATTATATTTTGATTTTCATTTGACTTGAATAAGATGTAATGTTAAATTGTAGAGTAAATTACACTGACACTCCTGAGTTTTAGTGAAATTACATAAATCACCCCTCACTTTTTTACAATTAGACAAACCTCCCATAGTTTTTATACTTTCATTACACTGACCACCCCTGCTTAAGAAATAAGTGTAATCTTTTAAACAAAAAATGTGATAAATGCAATTAAGTTAAACAAAACATGATATATTGTGTAGACAAATCTAAATAATATATAAATCAATGTATCTTTATTATTTTTGGTTACAAAATGCATCAACAATTCTAAAGAAATATTGTTTAAATCGCTCTTATAATATAGTGTAGCGAACCAAAAATAATAAAGAAATATTGACTCATATATTATTTGGACTTGTCTCAACAATATATCATGTTTTGTTTAACTTAATTGCGTTTATCACATTTTTTGTTTAATATATTACACTTATATCTTATGCATGAGTGGTTTGTGTAATGAAAATATAAAAATTAGGGGAGGTTTATGTAGGTGTAAAAAAGTGAAGGGTAGTTTGTGTAATTTCAGTAAAACTCAGGACATGTCAGTATAATTTACTTTTTTTAACTAATACATTATAATGTGTAATTTTTCAATGCTCATATTTAGAGCAAACAAAGTATGAAATTTCATGTTTTTTCATAAACGAACATATCCATATCCATCATAATTAAAACGGATATTACATAGGTACAGGTAGTATGATCCTAATTGTCAATTCTAATTTTAACATATTACAACAAAAATTATTTTCTTAAATTAGTAAAAAAATAAAGGCTTGACGTAAAAAACATCATTTGAAAAAATCAGGTAATAAAAAAAATCATTTTTATAATATATTCTTTGATATTTAAAATTTTAATTTATATTTAATATGTTGCAGTATTCAAACTTGTTCTATACAAAATCACAATAAAGGCAGATTATTATCTCAATAAAAGATAGATATGCAAAATAGTTTATTATTTTCATGATATTCTAATAACCATATTTGGCATGATATAATTTCTTACACGAGGGGCATAAAAAAATGTGCTTTTAGCAACCCCTATTTACATTAATAACTTGATGACACATATAAATATTTTTTCATTTCCTTTTATGGTTACCAATATATTCCCATTTTGTTAAATGTATGTTTGCACACTACAAAAGTTGTAGAAATATGTCCATTTGTTATATTTTGTATAAATCAATGATAAGAAACATGAGTCAGAAATTAGATAGGAAGAGATTCCTCATTATATTTAACGTGTTAAATTGTCTGATTGAACTAGATGATATCATAATAATCAATAATTTTGTTAAATGTAAAATTTATATAATTAGTAATGATATTGAAATAACATTTTTTCATATTTTTTTGGGTCGGATAAAACAAAATATTAAAGTAATGTTCTACATTTTTTAATTTTTAAGTGAATTGTTTGAATAACTCACGAGGTTATACCAAATTTAACGATCAAACGAGAATTTTTCTGATTTTAAAAATGATCCAATCCTTCACTTGGTTAAAACTTCAAATTAGAAATATTTCTAAGTCCAATCAATAATTGGATCTATCCTCACAATATTACAATATTGCTATGAATGGTGATGCAGGAAATAAATGTAAGACTAAATTATTATTAATAACTTTGAAATAGAGTTTAATGATTTGATCCACCTTCCTTATCTTCATGTATTATTGGAGCATGACCAACTAGGGATGGCAACGGTGGGGGCTGGTGTGGGTAGTGTTTTCTCATGCTCAAATCCGTAATATTTGTAAATACCCGTGCGAGTATTTACGGATGCCCAACGGGTTTTTAATTTTAATTATATATTTATATAATTTGTAATAATCAATCTATAAAAATAATTGTTACATGAATAATATTATATTTATATGATAAATTTATTATTATAGTCAAATATGTGTAATTTATTATGAAATAATAATAAAGTATGTGATATATGATCTTAAGATAATAATAAATATATATAAAAATTTAACTAAAAACTAAATATATAAATTTGCGGGTATCACGGGGCGAGTATCACAAAATTCGCTCCTGCCCATAAGCTATTATTGCGGGTACCCGTTGCGGGTATTTCCACGGGTACCTACGAGTCGGATTTTTTTGCCTCCATTGACCAACATGTACTATTTCAAATAAGGAAAATGTTGGCCCCTATTATTCAATAAAATAAAAATACTCCTATGATTTCATGCACTTTGGAAGGAGAAATTTTAGTTCAAATCTGATTTAATTTATAAGGATGCTGGGAGAGTTGAAAGTTAATTAGACTCCTTTCAAACACATGTTCTCCCTCAAGATGTATACCACTTTATATAATCATTGATTCTCATTAGTCAGAAAATTAAAATTAATTTATATTAAATTCATGTTTTTCTATTCTAACCAACGAGAAACAAAAGATACATGGAGTTGTACAAACCTCGGAACAACAAATGTTAGAATCTCAATTGGAACAATATGTAGTTATTGTATCCTTATATCATACATTTCATACCAAACACATTATATTATCATCTATCAGCAGTATAACCTATTGTTATACTTATACAAACCTTCTATCGGAACAAGAGGCATAGGTACAGAATAATCTTATTGTCACGATCCATTGAGATTCAACCCTTGTTGCTTCGATTCGTAAATTAAATGCTTATAAAAAAACCAACTACTGTATTGTTATCCACAATGTAATATTGTTGCAAGTTAGTAACAGTGGAGTGAAAGGTGAGGACAAAAGCTGGGAAGGAGGAGTCGAAGCCGGAGATTCGACCACCATTTTTGGCAAGCCACCACGAGTCACGAAGATGAAGGACGAGATTTCATAACAAAGAAAAGGACATGTCTTAGTCACCATGCCAACCTCACTTTCACACCACTGTCACTCACTGCCGACTTCGACGAATCCTAGAAATCAATGCAACAATGGAGAAGCTATCCTTCCCCTATAAATAAAGAGCAATGCAGTCTATTACAAAATCGGATAAGAAAAGAAAAGAATCCAAAATTCAATATTTATATATTTTCCCGATATTTCGATACATTGCTTGTTATAGTCTTGCAAAAACATTAAAGAAAACTGAAGAACAAACAAGAACAACAAAAAATACCAAGTAAAGAAGGAAGTTCAGAAATCAAACAGTATTTACAGTATCAGTTAGGAAACGTAGAATGCAACCCAGTCCAGCTTTTTCCGTCAATTTGTCATGAAGCCGTAGACATTGATCACATGTCGGACGATCTCCAGTAGCTAAGCCTCTATACAAGTACCTATGACCAAATAACAACCTCTTAAGAACAGAAAATGGTTGTGGAAGAATCAAACCTTAAATATCATCATTATCTACTACAGGAACTAAACAATTAGAAAGTGAACTTCCTCATAGTAAATCGAAAATTGTTGTTTCAGATACATTAGAGATCCACCATAGTTCCAACTTCAAACTTTTTAATAACTTTTCCAATTCTGTTCAAATATATGAAAGCTTTCAAGTCACAATTTGTTAAGAAATAAAATAAGAAAAATTGTCATGCCATCATATAATTAGATAAAATTATTTTTCCTATTTCCACCTTTCTTGTTATATCAGAGTGTATTTAATTTAATTCAAATTCTGCTAACCAAATTGAAGTTTTTATTACTACCTCACCACCATCATTATAAACGGTGAGTAAGGAGCAAGAAATCGAAGAACATAGACCCTGCCACACCAATCATTGACATTCAATCTCATACAAGGTCTCGCTCTAAAATATGACCACTTATATCTTCAAAGTAACAAATACTAAAGCATGATTCAAAAATTATGTGTATATTTCTTTCTCGTGTGCATATGCTATTCTAGAGTATAATTAAAGTTGCCAATGTTCGAAGCACAAGTTCGTCAAGCCCAGTATACAAGTGTTCTAATGCACAGTTCACAAAAACCCGAATTCCTGACTAATAGCAATAGTCTATCAGTCAAGTTCGTCAAGCCGGCCATCCTGGAGACCACAACTAAGAGAGTAAAAGGTAGCTAACAAAATTAAAGAACAACTTTGACAATATTAGGCCAAAAGCTCTCATTGAAGTCTTAACTTGAAGCATTATATCTCAATAAAAAAGGGTGGCCCAATGCACGAAGCTCCCACCAAGTGGGGTCAGGGGATGGTAGATGTATATAGTCTTATCCTCATAAATGAAGAGGTTGTTTCCAAGATTTGAACTCATGACCTCCGGGTCACAAAGCAAACAATCCACTGTTGCACCGAGACTCACCCTCTTAAGCATTATATCTCAATGCCAAGATTAATTGATAATTTCTTTGAATTAACAGCACCTGAAACAACAGATTTTACCCTATAGGAATCAGAATGAGAGAATGATCTAAGCCTGTAGTATACTGATGTTCAATGATTTTACCCTATACGGTCTTTGAAGATGCGAAGGAGAAGAAACGAGCCTGATTAAGGATTATCATTGCCATTTTTACCTATCTAGATATCATAGCCATTTTTTCAGAATATGGGATATTGTTAAGGGAGTTATGTTAATGGTTTTTCATGAGCTCTATATCAATGGTAAGATTGGTTCACACATAGTTCTGCTTTCATTGCTTCGGTTCCTGAAAAAGATCATTAAGCTAACATTAAGGATTTACGTGTATCACATTGGTAACTAGTATTAATAAGACCAAACAAAAGGTTTGTTCATTATGGGGTTGAGCAAAGTTCAAAGAGACTCTGATATCCTTCACTCAAAGCATTTTTTGCCGAGGATAGAAATATTCTAGATGCATTTCTTGTGGCTAATAATTTTGCTGAGAATATTAGCCACAGGAAGACAGACTTATTTTTCAAGTTGGACTTACTCGTTACTCAATTATGCTGTAGTTACGGTAAATAGTCCAACCAGAAGCTATAACTTGGTTTTTAGGCAGCAAGTATTTGACAAGTTGACCCTCTATTGCTTTCTTGTTCATGATGGTGATGAATGTTCAGTCATTTGTTAAATGAAAGTTTGGGAGTGAGGTTCTGTAATAGTACTTTTGGAGGGATCAGAGAGACGAGCTGTGTTACGCCAATACGGGTATGTGGTACATATCAGATACGAGGTTCGACATTTTTTCAAAAACTGGACTACAGGTATATTGAAAGAATAAGGTATACATGCAGCTATGTTGCATGACTTACATGTCTACATGTATGGTAACGGTAACTATTTCGTATTATGTGAAGACTTGGGTGTTTAATTATGTGAAATGTGAAGACAAGAGAGTGAAGAGACTAATTATATGACTCATTTAGTATTGTGTTGTAACCAAGAAAAAAGATGGAGAAAATTCTAAGTCTACATCTCAAAATGACATAATTTTGAAACAAATTACATCATATGAGAACCCATTAGTACCGGTAACTGGTACATACCCGATACGGGTGCTTCACTTTCTTTGAAGTACCCATGCAACATAGGAGAGGATCAGAGGTATCCTTTTTGCGGTGCACAGACAATACTGCTCCTTTTCTACCAAGACACATTTTCAGAAATGTCTTGTCTCTGTGTAAGGTTTTAGAGACCGTTTATGGTCTGCACATTAATCTGGCTAAGAATGGTCAAATTACATATTAGCCTCATATAACCTCCTTTTGGTATCATTTTGTGCACTGCAAAATATTTCCACAAGACTTGACTATTGGAAGAAGTTTGCTTTTCCCCGAGCCGGAAAATCACTTTAACTAAGAAATGGTTGTGTCATAATCCTTTGTCCCTTTCTATTACATGTCCTTTTTAAAGTTCATGTCAGGTGGCTCAAAATTATAAGTCACGTTTTCTGGTCAGGTGCTGCCAATCATGTGTCCTAGCGCAGGCGTCAAACATAACTAGCAACTCTTCAAGTATGAAGACTAGTGATGTGGTATATGGTCTAAAATACAGAGGGTAAAATGCTTGCTTTACAGAAATGAGGTATCTGAGCAGAATTGCTGTAACAAACTGATCCAAAATGGGGAAATTCTACAAGTTAGCATGACCAAGATCAATTACAAGAATATTTCTACCCGGAACTTTATACAAGAATTATCGAACAAGTGAGAATGATGTTGAAGGGACAACCCTGTCAACATTCTTCCTTCAATTTGAAATATGATTGGTGAAGGGATCTTTTAACTATGAGTTTTAACATATAAGCCTCAATACAGATCAAGTAATTCATAACTGTTTCATAGTTCATTTTGCAAAACCAATGAGAAAATACAATAGCTAACAAGTCTCCTGTAACCTCTAGTTGTATCGATTTGTAAGGGGAATCATAAGTTCAAGCTTGAACATAAATCTGGAAATAACATTTAACTGAGGCCGACATAAACATTTAGCGAAGTTGCACATTTAACTCGGAATGTTACCATGACCAAAGCAAATTTGTATTCTAAAAGAATAAAAAGCTATCCAAGTTAAAGATGAACTGACATGTAAAAAGTGAATCGAAAAAGGAAATTCCAGTACTCACTTCATTAGAATATCATAGTACTCGGGATCCAAGGAAGAAAGCACCCCATCCACATCCTTTATCGCCATTATAGCTCTATGCACCACGAGCCAGTGTGCAGACTGCAAGAGAAAAACCCAAAACACGTGGATAAATAAGCTGCGAGTTCAACAAATAAGAAACCTTGAATCGAAAAATCCTAAACTAACACACAGAAAAAGCTAGTTTTTTATTGGTTGTTGAAAATAGCTTAATGAAAATCATCATAAAAAATTAATTTTTTCCCAGTTCCTTATCACGTATCGAGTTCATCATAAAGAATGTCTCATAAAAAGTGACGACGAACTACGTAGCCAAATGAATCATGTAACTGTACTATAAACCAGGTAACTATGAACCAAATATAAACATGAAATACTAATATAGGTCCCTTTGTTAGCTTAAAAAAGTGATTTTACATTTAGAATGAATTTTCAGCTTTTTTTGAACTTAAACTCAAAATTAAAACCCAAACAAAACAAGCTCACAAGCTAGGATCTCAAAATTGAAAGCCAGTAACTTTATAAAATAACAGAAATGGACACAACTATATATATATATATATATA
>NC_032020.1:1184551-1289021 GCF_001865875.1 Lupinus angustifolius | reverse complement strand
TATATATATATATATAAGATTAGGGATATAATAATGGGTGTGATTGATAAGGGTAAAAAGGGAAAGCAACCTTGCAACGTTCATCACCGGTCATGGCCTGTGTTCCTTCAAGAGCAGTTTTAAGGGCTTCCACTGGTTTATACCTAAAATTGAAAATCAATCATCATCATTGTTTTTCCGTAATCCCTTTCGAAATGTGTGACTGTCCCTTCTATCTCATAGGAATGGATCATTCCGATGAAGGGATACAGTATGGTCTTACATCACTAGACATATCGGAATCCAGTACGATCTTATAGCACTAGACCAATGTCTTGTTGGTATGTGATCGAGAATAATAATGATAAAAGGAAGAAGAAAAGGGGGAAAAGGGTATTGATGTAAAAAAGAGTAGTACTAACTGTTTGAGTAAAGTTTCGATCTTGAGGGATTTGTGTTCAATTCTGGTGATAATAGCTTCTGCATTATCAGCTTCTATGAATTCATCTGCTCCTCCGGCCATTCTATTCCACTTACAAAATCAGCTTTTTTTTATAATCACTTTTCTATTCTATAGCTGATGTATTTCTTACTTGCCTTTTGTTTTTATTCTGCCACGTCTCTTTTATAATAAAATCTCTATTGCTCCTCTAATATTATCATTTAGAATGTATTTATTACAGGGTGTTGGTTTAAGTGGTACATGTGATTCATTCTCTAAGTAAGGTATTGGGTTCGACTCTTGTTAATAGAAAAAATATCCACCGAAAGAGTTAGTCCCACATACCTGTAGATGTTCTCGGTTAGGAAATGATTACCTTCATACGAGGATACCTGTGGGAAACAAAAAAAAATTAGACTGTATCTACTCTTAATACAAATATTTATATATAATCAGTAAATCATCTTTTATTCATTTATGTTACTTTTCTTTTGAAAAATGTTAAATATGAATAATAATATAATATTAATGTATAAAATTTTTATATTATCAATACAATATTTTATATTTTAGTGATCTTGTAATTTAAATGGGTATTTTAAGAAGGACTAGATCTCACATACACTAATATATTTGACATGGTTCAATAGGTTATCAAACTACTAAATGGAAAAAAGCTTCACCATTAAAAAAATATTGTGGGTTGCCATTAGACTTTAAAGGATATAGTATATTAATTTATACTATTGAATATCATGAATAATTAATAATATTATAACCTAATTAATTAATATATATCATGATTTTTAATATTATAACCTAACTATTGAAAATGAAGTTGCATTGAATACTTAATAACTTCACTCATATATTTGTTTTATGCTTCATTTTGCATTTTGGATGATTTTCTAAGAGTTCGTTTATGTGTTGAGTTTTGGAGGAGAAGTAAGAGAAATATAAGACTTCAGAACCATAAAACACACATGTGAGATGACTTGAATGTCTTCCTTTTTATTTCTTTTCCCACCAAAAACTAATTCACAAATAAACCCTGAATTGCTAATTGATGTTGCTAATTAATTTGGAGATTGAATAATGTAAATACATTTATTGAATCTTTTCATAAAATAGAAGTACAATTTTTTTCCAAAGCCTTCAAATTATTTTCCTTCATTGTATTGAGTGGGTGAAAGGTGAAGAGGATGATGAATGGTCCATTGATGAAGTTGAAGTGCACATTATAACACAAAGATCTACTCATAAAATAAGCAACATAATGAAAGAAAAATGATACTCCTATTCCAATATGAAAGTTAAATCAAGGATGTTAATTTTTTTGCACTATTAGGTATTCTTTCACTTAGGTAGATAATAAATTAATCTCTTTCAACTAGTGTTGTTTATAAGGATCGAACCATTGACCTTTTGGTGAGATATAGCTAACAAAATTTTACACCACTAAATCAACACTTTGTATTCCCAACTGTTTCAAACATTAAGATTTTGATATTTATTAAAAAAATTAAGTAGTCACGACCAAAACTTAAATTACATGTTAGTTTTTTTTATTATGTATCAAAATCTGATTCAATAAAAAATGGTCAGGAACATAATTTGGGAACAACTAATCTTCGTTAATTTGTACCAATAACATAATTTCACCTCCTAAAATCTCACAATAGTAAAATCTGCAAACAATAGAAAAGAGTCTTGCATTATTAATCATGAAATTAAGTTGATGAAATTGTTAATAACTTATGCATGGAACTCAAATATTTTGCCATTTCTGTTCTAAACTAGAGAGTGCATTATAAGAGGAACCATTTTCCCTTAAAGAAACACAAGCATGATTACTCAATTCTTTGATTCTTTCACTCATTTCAAACCCTTCTTTGGTTTCCATGATTCTCTTAATAACTTGTGAAATTTCATCCCTTTTTATTATCCCACTTTCTTCATCTACCTTTGCCCTAATTGCAACTTTAAGCACCTTTGTAAGAAACACTGCATTCATTCTTTGTTCTGCAAATAGTGGCCATGCAATCATAGGAACACCATGAACAACACTCTCTAGTGTTGAACTCCAACCACAATGACTCAAGAATGAAGCAATGGATTCATGAGCAAGGATTTCAATTTGAGGTGCCCATGATGGAACAACTAAACCTTGATCTTTTGTTCTTTCTAGAAACCCTAATGGTAGATAGTTAAGTGGATCATCTTTCTTTTGGCCACTAAAATAAGGAGAACTTGGAGAATTATTTGGAACTCTTAAAACCCATAAAAACTTGTGACCACTCAATTCTAATCCAAAAGCTAACTCATTGAGTTGTTCTTGAGAGAGTGTTCCACCACTTCCAAAAGAGACATATAATACAGATTTTGATGCTTGATTATTCAACCATTCACTACACTCAAAATGGTTTTCATTACTTATTGATGATTCAGTTTGAATGATGGGTCCAACAGCATAAACATAAGGAGTAGTAACATTATTACTACTAATTCCATTCACTTTTTTCTCTTCTATAGCTCTTATTGCATCTCCTTCTAAATCTGTGAAACTATTCACTATGAAACCATGAACTAAAGAGAGTCTTTGACATATAGTAACAAATAATGTGAAAGTTTCACTTGTTCTTTCATAAAGTGCTGGATCTGGAAAATCTTTAACCTGAAAAGGGACAACACAACCTGGAATAATCACAGTTTTTGTCAAATCTGTGAAAACACTCTCATCAAAGTTACATATAGAGAGACAAAATGATAGTGATATAGCTCCTGAGGCAAAGAAAACATAAGATAAGAGGTTGAATTGGTTAGCTACATCAAGTGCATCAGAAGAAAATAAGTCAAAAACTAAAGCAACTAGGTTAATGTGTGAACTTAATGATAATGTTTTCACTGATTCATGAAGAAATGGAAGAGAAAGTTTCACTGCAAGTATCATTTTTGTTGAAAAGTGAACATTTTGAGGAAGGTCTTGAATGTTAACATGAGGAAGAATAGTGAAATCTATATTTGATGGTAGATTGTTTAGGATAGTTAACATTGAAGGAGAAGGAGATCCAAGTGTAGGAATGAGAAATGTGATGAAGAGATTATGATTTTTATGAATAATTTGCTTAGCAAATTCAACAAGTGGGATCAAATGGCTTAATCCAGGGCAAGGAATCATGGCAATGCATGTTTTTTTCTCCATGATTCATATATATATGATATGAATTTGGAACTTGTTGAGATAAATTGTAGAGATATGATACTCTCAAAGTTCACTTATATAGGTTTATCACATCACGAGATATGATACTCTCAAAGTTCACTTATATAGGTTTATCACATCACCATACTTGTATATATAATTATATATCAAATCAGAATAATGTATATTATCATAGATAATTTATTTCATTCAGTCAATAAAAATATGACACATATATTGTTTTGTTTTGTTTTAATTTTTTTTATAGAAAATCATTAAATATAATACATGTCAAGATTTCAGAGGCCGGAGGAGTTAACTTATCTCCTTATAACAAATATTTATTCTCATATCAAATACTATAGAGTATGGGAACAAAGCATATTTTCGTAGTAGGAGATAATTTATCTCCTTAATTTTATTGAGTGTTTGACACATGTTATTTTTTCTTTTATAATATATTTTCAAAACTTCCATAAATAAGTAAAATAAGACATGTATCAATTTAAGGAGATAATTTATTTTCTGGTACGAGGATATATTTTATTCTCATTCAGTATTTATACAACAATTTTGTTAGGATTAAAACATGAGAAAAAATATCTCGGAGATAACTTATCTTCCTCCACCAATAAAAATATGATATATGTGTTATTTTGTTTAGTTTTAAAAATAATTTTGCAAAAAATGATTAACCTCTGACACATGTAATTATTTTAGTAGTTATATGAGATAATTTATTTCATTATATCAGAAGATACTTTATTCTCTTAAAATATATACAATTTTATTTTAGTTAGGATAGCTGTACTTTGAGGAATTCGATGTTGAGATCTTTATTTAATTTACAACAACCAAACAATAGTTGACTTTTTATATTATAAAATGAGCATTGAGAATATTCTACGAAATAGTGGAGAAAATTAGGCTGTTTCTTGCATATAAATAGTGAAGATAATACAAAATAAATAACTTGAGAATTCTGAATTGTCTTTTCATGCTTTATTATTGCCAAAGCCACATACATATTATATAGTACAAGAAGTAGAAAGTTAATAAAACTAAACAAGACATGTGTCCCAAACTTACAAAGAATGAACAAGTGTATTATTTGCATGTAAAGATAAAAAAACTATAAAAGTTATGGTGGAGTTATTGAACATATAAACTTTTAACCAACTAGGTACACTTACAGAAGGCAATGAACTGAACTAACTCAGTATTTATTTGAAAATTGATTTGTTATTTAGTTCGATAAACTTAGTTTATGAACCAAATAAGCTGAACTTGAGCTCGTTAAATAAATAAGCCGAACTTGAGTTGAATATAGTTCAACTCGTTTGGTTTATGAGCTATCTCGATATATATATATAAACTAATTTTTAAGTTTATTATAACTCATACATTATTTTTTATATTTATTGTTATTATATCTATACTATTTTCTATACTATTAATAAAGGGAAAACACAAAATAACCACCCACCATGGTGTAATTTGTGTTTTCCTATTTTGCCCTCAATATCTTTTTATTTCTACCAAAAAACCATATAATATTATTTTCTTATTTTATCCTTATTATCTTCTTATTTTAAAAGTGTATTTAAAAAATTGAATATTAGACCAATTGAATAAATTCAATCGTAAATTTAGCGCAAAAAATTATATTTGAATTTATAAAATACAAACTATACATTACAAACGATAGGAAAGCGGGTTGACAGGCACGACAGTGCATGTCAACACGCTAGTATATATAAATAAGATTATATTTATATATATAAAACGTTTTTGAAGTATTTTTTTTCAAAATTTAATTAATTATTTGAGTTATTCAAATGAACCATTCGAACTAAACTGGACAATTCTCAAACTTTAACAAAGCCGAACTCGAACTAAAATAATAACTCGTATTGAACTTGAGTCGAGCCAATCCTTATCGAGCTGAACCGAGCTGAGCTCTGGTTCGACTCTGTTCAGCTTATTTCCAGCCCTAGTTTCAGTGATTCACTTTTGGGCCTCCGCATTATTTGGGCTGTAACAAATTTTTTGAGAATTATCTGACTTTCTATGATATGATCAATCTGACTTGCACGAAATGAGGTAATTTTTTATTCTTTCATGGCAACCATCCAAAAAATAGCAAAGACAACGAAGGTGAAATCCTGATTATGGATTGAAGAGAAGAGTGATAAATATATAATATCTTATTTAGAATGTGGAGAAAATCCTTCCGAAAAACTTAACTTTTGATAATTCCTAGACTCTACTATAGCCACTTAATTTTTTTTGATAAACAAAATGAATTAAAATCAGTACAAGGGTGTTAATCCAATACAAGCAAAGATCAATTAGAGATCTTCTTTGAGTACATAGAAATACAATACTTTGGATCAATACACTAATTCGAAAACATCAAAGTAGTTGGACCAATTTTTGAAAGGAATCAGGTCCAAGACCTTGCTTTAATCAAATCTAGAATGTGCACGTAGCTCACCTCCTTTTGAGAAAAGATTGAATCATTTCTCGATACTCATATAGACCACACCACAATATCCTCCAATACTTACCCCCTTTTGAAAGTCTACCAATATCGTCATGAGAGTTCAGTGAATCAACAATAGTTGTAGAGTTCATCTCAGGAATTTGGAGCCAAGAATAAACTCATTTCCAAACAACAGAAGCAAACTCATAACTAAGCAAACTCATAACTCACTAGAGTGATCATGAGCCTTACAAATAGCACACTTTATCTCCTCATTTGAGGAAATAACATTCCTTTTGAATAACTCAATCTTAGTGGGAAGTCTCTTCCTAATGAGTTTCCAAACAAAATGACAGATTTTTTATGACACACAATTAATCGAAGACTTTAATAAAGGATTACCTATAGGTAGAGGGGTTGAATCAAACTGGATGAGATAAACAGATTTCACTTCTTTTTTAAGTTAAGTTGTATACTTAATCTAAATTAACTTTTTGGTGATAAAAAAACTAAATATAAAATAACAAAAATGTTATTGCATTAAGTGATTAGAATATTGTAAAATAGAAACTTCATAAGATTGTTGTGAGTATTTTGTTCATTACTCAATTTATATAATATTAGAATAATCCCGCGCTATTATTACCAGAAATTATTAATAAAAAACATGTAGTAAGCATAATATGTATTATAATGTGATTGACTTTAATAATAAAAAATAAATAAAACAATGTGTTAGGTTTGACTTTGTAAATGCATGTGGATGTGTTTATATCAATGTTATGAAACCCGAGCATGACGACAAACCGGTAGAGGTCCCGTATTAGGTTTAACCGGTTTAAACGGTTAAACCGTCCGGTCTGACCATGATTTTGTACATAATTAATAATTTTTATTTATAAATATATAGTTACAAATGTAAAACTTTATATAATTAATAATTATGTATAATTATATTGAAATAATACCTTTTTATCTTTTTTTGGACCCTAGTAAAACAAAATATTAGAACATTGTCCCATTTGTTTTTAAGTGAGCTGTCCGGTTTACTTCCCGGGTTAATCCGGTTTAACCGGGTTTAACACGGTCGGACCGGATTTTCTCCGGTTCAAAGCGGTCCAACTCTCATTCGGTTAAGATGGCAAACCAGAACCGTTTTCAAGTCCGGTCAGCGGTCAGACTGGTCGAACCGTCCGGTCCGATCCGGTTCTAACAACACTAGTTTATATTAAAACTCATCTTATATGGATGAATCCATATAATATTCAATCCTTTTTAGTTGATGCAAGTTGAATGAGTTGGAAGTACAATGATAACCCTGTATATTTCTGAATTTTATTTTAACCGTGAAGATTTATTCCACTGATTTTTTAGTATTTTTTTAATTATTTAGTTTTAGTTATTTGATAACCTACTAAAGTAAACCATGTCAAATATATTAGTATATATGAGATCTGGTCCTTTTTAAAATACCCATTTAAATTAAAAGATCAATAAAAAAAGATGTGAAAGCACATGTTGGGATTCCTTTTATATCTTTGAGGTGACAAGAACATGAATTGTGGTGAAATCACATAAACTAACTCCAACATTTTCATTCCCAAAATGTTATTTTTATGTAACTTATCATGCATGGACCACCACTTTACTATTCACCTCATCATGATGAAAAATAAGAAATATCTGAAGGTTTGGAGTGTCATCTGGTTAATTACAATTTGATTAGTTAAGAATGACATTATATTTAACTTAAGTAAGTCATCTCTTTATCAGATCATAGAATTAATAAGTGTGAAATCTTAACTTTAGATCAACCATCAACAGAGGAAAACTCAATTCTTTATTCCGACTAGATTGCTAACTTCTAGCTTATCTTAATATTAATTTTAACTATTTTTGTTTAGCTTTTTCTTCTTTCTCTCATGTAACTTATTTTTTTTTCTAATAAATTTTTTCTTTTGTTGGCCAAAAAAAACTTATAATGCACGGTATAAAACTATAGGATAGAGCTATTGTACGTTTTTATATATATTTTTTCATTTATTAAATTATTCATGTAAAAGCTCAACTCATAATGGATTATTCATGAAAAAGGCCAATACAATATGAACTAATTATTCATTATTCACTATGAAAAATTGTTTGGTTGGTCTTTTTTTTCATCAATTATAAACAACTATGAAAAAATCAGAATCTTCAAAAGCTAAATTATCCATGCTCCACACATATATTGTACAATAAGTGAAATGAAAAAACAAGAGTACTAAATGTGATAGGTTACCCTCTTTATGAGGAATAGAAAGGAAGGAGAAACAAACAACAAATAAAATAAGGTATAGAGATTGGAGAAGTTGAAGAAAATGGATAGAAGGAGAAAAACTCTCATTAAATCATGCCCATCAATTTTATTAGGTTGGCTATAAAGGTATTGTATATATATTTTTTGGTTTCCATATTTATCCTCGCACTGGAGACAATCATGTTCAAGCCGAGAATATCCACATGTATGTGGCTAACTTTTCTAGTGAGCATTTTTTCATCTACAAAATTCAAACCCGAGACTTTACTTCAGTGAAATCAAACATGTACCACTCGAACCAACGCCTGTTGGTAGGTCTTATATATATATGTTTTCATTTTTAGTGAGATTATTATTGCTTTGTAATTCCATTAATTTATAATCAAAATATTTTTGTTGCATCATTATGATTACACAAAGTGTGGGAAAAGTCTTATCATAATTCAATCATTCATTAATGTTGTATTGGATGATTAGATTTGAAATATTTTCCAACAAGTGATCAACATATCCAATTTATTTCTAAGTTTAACTTGTGTTATTCACAATAGATGATTCAACATAATGTCATTCTTAACAATGATTAAGAGTTTAAAATATGTGCACGAATAGTATAAAGTTTTTTACACTATCAACACATCATTTATTATTGATTTATATTACTTTTGTTTGAGAACCAATAATGATTAATAAACCAACGATTTACTTACATCATCAGTATATACATATTAAATTCATACTAATAACTGAAGAGTATTGTATGAGAGTATCATTATTATATACTAGTAGTGAATTTAATTTTCAAATAAATTTTAAAATGTAATTATTCTTTTAATTTCAAAGTATGTTAAATAAATATAAATTTTAAATTTTAAAATAATTTGCAATCTATTTTTTAAATAAATTTAGAAACAATTTTTATTATTAATCCGGTAAAACAATCTATTAGGATATAATTGTGTGTTTAAGAAAAACACACATCATTTTCTCTTTTATTTTTTCCTCTTATAACAAACAACTCTTACTGTATTGTATTTGTTGTCTTCTATCTTTTACACTAACAACCACGCATTAAGTTATTTTACACATGTTTTCTATTTATTTTTTAATTTCTGATTAAGTAATAAATTAAAATTGTTTCCTAAATTTAATTGATTTTGTCACATTTCGATCTGTAATGTTTTAGTCTCATTTTGGCCTATTAACACATGTTGTTTGAAGTTTAATTATATATTTATATATAATATAATAGTTAATATATATTAAAGTAATTATTAAATGAATAATAACACATGTATATTATGATTTTATTATTATTTTTTAATCTAATGTTGTTAGAATTGGATCAGACCGCTGCTTCAGACTTGAAAATGACATTGGTTTATAGTCTTAACTAAATGAGAGGTTGAACAATTTTGAAGTGAAAATATTCCGATTCGATTATATTAAACTTGGTTTAACCGTAACAACTAGAGAGTGAAGATAACAATTCACTTCAAATTTAAAAAATGGAACACTACTCTAATTTTTTATTTTATTTCGGTCCAAAAAAATGAGCAATTATTAATTCAATATAATTATACATATTTATTAATTGTATAAAATATTTAATTTATAATGTTTGGTATAAGAGAAGATATATTTGGTATCACACTCCTCCTTCATTTATAAGTTATTACTTAGAGTAATTATTGAGGCTATTCTTTTTACTCAGTCTAATATATATATTGTTCGTGTAATATTTTTATATAGTCAGTACTATGTTATTTTTTGAACAATAAATAATAATTATTTATGTGAAACTCACACATTATCAATATTATTATACATATATGTATAAGTAATATATCCATTCGTTGCAAAATTCAGAAATCTTCCAGCACACTTATTATATCTTCACTCTCATTTATTACAATATTATTATACATATATATATATATATACACATATATATATATACATATATATATATATATACACATATATATATACACATATACACATACATATATATACACATATATATATATAGATATATATATATATACATTCTTCAATTTTGAAAATATTGTTGGTGGGTGTTTAAAAAGTTTCGTTTTTTCTCCATTACCCTCTTCTTTTCTTCAAATTTTGCTTATTGGGTAACACTCTTTTACTCTCTCTTTTCACTTTTTTGGATTTTTCGAGGTATATGTTTAAATTCTGAATTGTGTGTATATATCTTTTTTTTAATGATTATTTTGTTGCTTTTTAATTTTATAACTAGTAGGAATTGAAATTTAAAATGTTTTGTAACTTTTGACAATTGAAAACTGAGTTCATGTTTTACTGAAAGATTGCATGAAAAAGAGAGAATTTTTTAGCGTAAGATTGTTTTTGATCAGTTTTGAATTGTTTATTACATTGAATACTAATGATGCAATGATAAATAATAACATGGTCATGTAGAATTTTAGATTCTTATATATGATAACTGGAAGAAAAAAACTGAAGTATTTATATTGAAATGATTTGCATACTCATGTACTAATAATATATGTGAGAAAAAAACTATTGACAAGGATTCATATGTTAATGATTTTACCGAAACCACCTAGCGGGACTAATGTTTGATTGTTGTTGTTGTTGTCATATGTTAATGATTTGTATGTGAACATGATTTAGACATCGCTATTGTAGTTATCGTTGCTGTCATTGTGGTCGTTGTTGTTAAAACTCTTCAAGAATACAACTATTTACCTAACAATATAATGGTTATTCTATCTGTTTTGTGTTTTACTTATCTGTTATGTAGCAAGAGTTGTGTCCGTATTTGTTATTACGTCGTTCCGTCCATGTAGTTGACCCGACCTAGTAGGATAAAGGTTTGGTTGTTGTTGTTGTTGTTAGTCATGACGGTTGACAAAGCAACTCCATATGATATACTTGGAGTTGCTTTCTAGAAAAGCTTAGTTGTAGTTATATATTTTCTTTGGATATCATAAGAATGTTACAAATTGAAGTTGAATAAGTTTCTTCTATGCTCAAGGTGCATCTTTATTGCAAGTAAAATTGGAATTTCTAATGTATTTGATGATGAAGTTGTGCTCATTGCATGGTCCTTGAACAGGGAAGATTATGTGATTCACGAAAATGGGACCGGACTTGGAGCAGAAGAGCAAGTCAGAGAATAATCACGACCCTGCATTTTCGGGACAAAAGGTTCTGGAGCCCGGAACTAACGATGTGAATGATGCTTGTGACACGGAAATGTCGCCGTTTGAGAAATATCATTTGTCCTGTGGAAATGAGGATGCAGAAGTTAATATCACTGTGTGCACAAATGCTGGCAAGGCTTTGGTGGTGGAAGATTGTTGTGAGGATGCCACTGAGTGTTCGAGTTCTTTTGCTGATACAGGATCTGGGACCGAGAATGCCTCCTTAAGTGATACTGAAGTTGAATCGCAAATGCGCGCTGACAATGGATCCTCTTCGATGCATGATGATTGTTTTGGAGCACTTTGAAGAAGGTATACGACAACTATTTCTTATGTTTGTTTCAACTATACCTTGTATCAGTTTTCATTCATTTGCCTTAATCGAAAATATCCCTGAAAAAATGTAACCAACCCCTCTTACTGGGAAAAGGTTTCGGTTGTTGTTTGATTTACTCGATCAACTGTTTATCCCTTTTACAACTTACTCTATTCATCCACCAGAAAGAAAAGGATGACAACAACACATTGGAGGAGGTTCATAGGCCCTCTTATGCGGCGTTGTAAGTGGGTCGAATTGAAACTTAAGCAGCTTCGGTCCGAAGAACTTAACTATGATAAAGAGCTTGCTGCATACAATCACACAAAGGAGCTTGATTTTTCACACCTAACATTAGATCACTTCGATATCAAATCAGTACCTATATCTGGTAGAATGCATAGGAATAAAAGGAAAAGAGTTGAAGAAAAATGTGATTTAGCATCATACATGTCTAACCACACCTTATTCTCCTACTTCGGTATGAAATTTCTTTGTCTGTTAAAAGTGTTTGTCATTTCTTGCTGTGTTTCTCCTCTTTTATTTTATAATTTCGTTTCGATTCGTTCATTTTCCAGAGAAAACAGATCATACTATTGATGCCTGTATGAATGATCTTCATGGTGTTGCTATAGGTGAGTTGTAATATACATGTTGCTGTTGTATCGAACAAGGTTTCGTTGTGAATTTTGTATTGACTTATAAGTATACGACTTTCTTTTAAATCGACGGGTGATTGGTTCGAGTGGTAAAATGTTTTAGTCATTTGATTCGAAGAGATTCTAAATTTCTAATTCTACTATTTGTTTATTGATATCAGGATGTAATGATGAAAATATTCATCAGGAATTCAAGTTGATTGATATTTGATCTTCTATAGATTATGAAATTAATGACAAATCTTTGAATCACATCATTCAAAAGATTGAAGCAGTACAATCACAAGTTCATGAATTGAAAACTCGAATCGACAATGCGGTTAATGAAAATCAGGGAAGGTTTCATTCTGTATCTCATTCGACAATGCTCGGTTCGCCGGACGGATTGAATCATTCTGTATCTCATTCGACAATGCTCGGTTCGCCGGATGGATTGAATCATTCTGATCTAAGTTGTGATTCTTTGGCTGGTTACCAAAACAAATCTCAGATTCAATCTGAGTATGACATTGGAGAACTACTTATACATGGAAATGCATCATCAAGTGGTGAAAGGTTATCTCCCATCATTGAAATCAGTAATAGGCCTGAGCTTGAGGATCCATGGGAAGATGTAAGTTTTCATTACAAAAGTAATTTTAAGTTCAATATTTTCTATTTTTATAACTTTTGAGTAATTAGTAATTACCCATTTTAGTCCTCATGTTTTTCGACCTTACCAGTTTGGTACTTCAAAAATTGAAAAACCCAAAATGGTCCCAAAAAATTTCAAATATGGATCAAATTAGTCCCTACCAAATGTGTTTTAAAACATGCTAAAAAGGACTAATTTGACATACATTTAAAATTTGTGGGGATCATTTTGTGTTTTTTCAATTTTTGAGAGACCAAACTAGTAAAGTCAAAAAAAAAAAAAACATGAGAGATTAAAATGAATATTTACTCTATAACTTTTAGATCTTCTATTTTTCTAACTTTTGTATCTTCTATTTTTCTTACTATTTTTATGATGGTTACACACAAGATTAGGTGGTTATTATTAGATTATGGTACACGTCTCTTGTTTCAACATTCGTTCAATTATACTCTCCTATAGTTTCATAGTGTGGCTTATAAGCTTAATCCTCCAGTAGTTTGCACAATTTTGTATGTCACATTTGTTCTTATAAATAGGGATTAAAATGATTATCCACTCATCTGACATCTTCTTAAATCTCCCGATCTCATTGAACAACTTTGTGGGCCAATTCATGCCCTGCTTGCCTAGAACATTCTAGACCTCAATAGGTGTATTATCTTGTCCAACTACTTTATCATTTTTCATCATTTCCAAAGCTTCTTTTATCTTCAACTCGGGAATTCTACGATAAAATTTATTATTTTGATCCTCTTTTTTAGTGTTTAGTACATGAATCCTTATGCCAAAATTCCGAACCATGAATCATATCATATTGTGAGTGGTAAGATTCATAGTTAATAATTAAACATACTAAAATAATTCATAAACACATTAAACAAAAATACTATATGAAATAACACAAACTCAAGTGATTAGAATACTACATAAATATTTCACTTGAAAATAAAATCTGCAAAATATTCACATTTTCTTTTCACTCAACCACTCTTACAAGCATAAAATAAGGTTTTGCATGCTTAGGACTATATATATACTATCAAGTACATGCATGTTTATAAATTATAAAATCATTATGTATAATTTGCAGATGAAGGATGGAGTTCTTGCACAGAAAAATAATGCGGCCGCAATTTAAGGATGGTGTTATGAGATTATCATTCGATGCGGCCTTAATATTGTGGTTGCAGTGACTGCCGCAGCCGTATTACACTGCAATTGCGGTGTGACTCCGAATCACACTGATGCAGCTGCGTCTGGCTACAACTTAACTGCATCAGGCCACATCGAATTCAAAAATAGTTTTTTAATCACAAAATAATTCACACTGCAACGAGCTGCAATTGACATCGTAACGGCCACAACCACAGTAACCACAACCGTTACCGCAATTGCGACCGCAACTGCAATTTAAAACACTGCATCAAACTCAGCTTTGTATAAGCATACACTATTCTTCATATCAAAAATGCTTTTGTTTCTATTATTCTTTATAAGTAATTATAATTATAGCACAAGCCACATAAAGAATGTGCACCATAGAGTAAGTGAAACAGCAGCACATGAATAAGTTGCTAACATGATCACTGAGCATTCACCCTCACCAGCTCCAAATAATTGAGTAATTGTACCTGCCACTCATAAAAATTAGCATATTTAATTTTCGTCATAATTAACCTATTTTTGATTTCGGCCCGTAAAATATATTTCGACCCATCTTGATCCTTAATAAGTTCGGTTTTAATATCTACCGATGATATGACATGTGGCCTACTAATCGCACTAACTTTTGTTAACATGGTCAATTGTGCTATCGATATGTCGAAAGCGACTGAAACCATTTTTTTGGAAAATATAAGGATCAAAACCGGTCAAAACATGTTTTTAGGAATTAAAACGAAAACGCGAACAACTGTACTTACTCATGGCTACTGCAGGTGGAAGAGCAAATTGAAGCAGTAAAAGAAACTGATATAATGGATCAGAGTGGATGATACCAAAATGAATAGCACCTTTAACAATGCCTATACCTATTGCTGGTAATGCAATAAATCTAACCACAGTAATGCCAATAATAAGTGGAAGTTGTTTTCTGCTTCCTTTTAAACCTGAAATGCATGATCCAAAATTTCTGTGATTATATTCATTTTCACAATGTAGCTACCAAAATTCAGAGAAATTCATGTTATTGATTACCCTTAATAAGATTTGCCCCAACTAACAAGGTCATTGCTGGAATTCCTGCATCCCTGCAAATCAGGGAAAATAAGAAGGTTTTATAGTATTATAGTCTAATAAAATGGCATTGCTTTTTTCAACTTATTAACTATATGTGAATGCAGAGTGTTGACTGTGAAGTCCCGCATTGGATACGAGGAGATGAGAGAAATAATTTATAAGTGAAAGTGACCAATGGAACTATTGCCTTAAGGTTTTGGTGGGTCTCTCACTTTTGACCTGTTCAGTTTTTCCATGCCCTGGTAACAATAGAACTTTCTAGTGGTTGGAGGGTACCCAGTTGTGGTCGGGTTCAACAAGTGGTATCAGAGTCGAAGGTTTAGTTAGACATGATAGACTAAAGGGGGAGCGACCCAATAAGTGTGTGATAATCAAACTTTAGGGGTTGACTCTTCACTATTCCTACGCCCTGGTCACAATAGAACTCAATGGCTCCATGGTCGCAGTCGGGTCCAACACAGAGGAATGAGGATACTTACCCGAGCATGTCTATAGAGTCTTGAACCACTAGGAGAGGAGCGCCGTCAACGGCTAATAGTTTTCTGAATTGAGGGACTACACCAATGATTAAACCAACGATCTGCATTCACAAAGAAGGAAAATAGGTAGTATCTTTATTGATAAGAACAGAAATGATAATGTTACAAATTTACATTATTCATAAGTACCACTTGGTTCTAATGTAGTTAACAATTTATTTTCTGTTGCTTTCTATGTTTCAGAAGAATCTAACATGTAGTGTTGTCATGTGGCTGAGTCAATTTGTTGGACCAGTGCTAATTCTAGAATGAAGTGTTGTGAAAACCGGACCCGATTCAATCAGAAAACTGATAAACTAGTCTTCATACCGGTATAGTATAACAATTATACCAATCAAACAATTATAGTGGTTAAAACTGGTCAGTAGGTTTTCATTTAAACCATATTAGTTATATCGGTCATTTTTTATTTAAAATTAAATATTGTATGAGTGACTTAATTTTTACCAAAATAATGTCGTGGAAGATCAAACAAACAACTATTACCTTTGTTTATCGTTCTAAAACATGGTCTATCACCAAATCGCACATTTTGATTCAACAAATGATGTAAATAAAAGTATTTATCGTCTTTTTTTATTAATTTTTTAATATTAATGTTAGTATAATATATATGTATATCTAACTTTACTGGTATACGGTTGAACTAAATGATGTTATATATCTGAGTGTTATATATCTGAGTGTTGTGAAATGAATGAATTTATGAAAAATAATAGAAACAGTGATCAGAAAAATAAGAGAATTTATGGCATACCACTCCTATTGTGCAAGGTGAAAATATTACTTTGAGGTTGATCTTTTCAGCTATTATTTTCATCTGCTTCATAATCTTTCCCCTTTTTGATACCTGTAAAACTCATGAAAATGTAAGATCATAAATTCTACCAAAATATTATCTACATAACTTACATACAACCTTTGCATGTGTGCATTCAATTTCAAGTTCCTTCACATCATCATTACTCTTTGATCTATCTTCTGCTGTATGAAATGCTTCTGTGGAACATTTTGAAAGGTTTTCTGGATCTGTTTCTGCCACATACACTCGATTTTCTGTCGAATCGACTTCCACAATACCCAAAAGCTTGCGCGAATAAATGCTAACAATGTAGTAAGTATAAGACCATACCAAAATGGTTCCTAACTGAAAAACCAGAAACATGGTGAAAATGTTTAGAACAATTCACAAATGTAATGAAACCTATGAAACAGTAACATTTCAGAATAGATATGTTTCACTAATAGTTTCATTTTCAGAATTGTGTCATGTCTTGTGATGTTTCAAATTTGTCATTGTTTTAAACCGTCGACCGAATCACGTGATACGTCCGCAATATCACGATAACCCCATAGCTAAATCACATCGCAATTACGCTGATATAGCCATATCAGGTTGCGACCACATCAGAATGTATTTGTGTCGCATCAAATTCAAAAATAATTTTCTAATCATAAAAAATTCACACTGCAATAATCATAATGACCGCAATCAAAGTAACTACAACCGTAACCACGATTTAAAACACTATCTTATCTGGTACCCATGCTACCGAGTTCCCGGATTGAAACACGCATTTAAATTAGAAATGTTATGAAGTTAGTAACATACTGCCATTGATAGAGAAGTATAAGCTAATGCATTTCTATAGCAAATATTGACATCTCCAAAAGGATTGCTTCTTTCTTTACAGAGAGCTGGAACTATAATAAGAGGCATGTTTCCAACATTTCCTGTACACATCAAACAACAAATGATCATCAGACATTTTTTCCATCTACAAGACTCGAACCCAAGACTTTGCTTAAGGGGAATCAAGCATGTACCTGCTGAACAGCACCCCAATACAAGGCCTTGAAGACGAGGAGGAACTTTAGTTATTTTAATAAGTAACCATCCAAGAAATGTTCCAATCACAAATGTGAGAACAACATTCAATGGCATGAACCACCTACATAAGTAATAATATGTCAAAATCATACTTGCTAAACAAATAGACAACATTTTTAAAACAAATATCAACAAATAAAACTTACAACATAATCATGCTCCTTAAAGTTATGGTTTTAGCTAGATTTCCACAAACAAGAGCAGGAGCAAAGACAAAATATACCAACTGTATAGAAAATAAAAAAAAGTCAAAAAAAAAAAAGCTTAATTATGTTTTGTCCTCGACCATCAGTGTTATAAATTGTGGTTGCGGTCATATTCATGACCATAATATCATGTGAAAGCTTCAAAATCGAAATATTATGGTTATAATTGTAACTGTGAAATGCAGTTAAAATATTTTGTTGTAATTTTATTTATTTTATATTCTAGTAATTATTTTTAATTAGATATTTTTATATGGCAAACAATTTTATTGTAGAAAGTATAATTTTTTTTTTACATTTAGTCTTCAACACAACCATTCTCATACAACAACAATTTTAATTAATGCTCACAACAATTATAAACTACACCAATAAATTATTATTGGCAGAGTCACGACTATTCAAGAGTTATTAATTTCGACAAGTTCCAACCTTTGTTAACTAAAGTAAGATACCAACCATATATTTAAAAAATATGATATATTCAAATATATTAATAGGTTAATTTCAGCTTGTTCTTTCTTTTGTTATTATTTATAATTATAATTGAAGTAAATATATCTAAATAAAAAGAAAGTAGTGTAAAAGATGAGACTCACATTATTCAAGTGTTTGGCAGCATTTTCTCCAAGTATTTCAAATCGATCAAGTGCAAGTAATGTCCCAAGAGCAGTGATCAATAGTACCTTTAGAATTGGCATTAATGATACAAAGAAAATACCCCACAACTCCATTTTCTCTCCTTTCTTTTCTATGATACTATCAATTGAACATAAGAAAATATGGCAAATAATTAGACATAATATATAATGTTGCTAGTGGTGATTCTTATGCATTTTTAACCTACAAAAAAATGTATATACTAATTGTATATGAGTTTTATATAATGTCATTGTATCATCTACCATTCACATTTAATTATCATTGACTCTTTATAAAAAGTAATCCAAATGAATGGCAGATAATGTATAATTATATATAAATTTTTATACTGATAGTAGTACATAGATATTATAGTACTCTTTTTAAACTATGATGGATTTTGATTAATATTCTAGATTTTTTATATATAATGAATTAGATGGTGCATTTATATATGGTTTGTAACTAATCATTTATGAATGCAACTATTGTTTCAATTTCAAATATTTATGCATCAACAATGTAAAGTGTTTTACACTATTAGTACATTTTCTATCATTAATTTGTATTATTTTTGTTTGAGAGTCAATAATGATCAACGAATCAATGATGAATGAATGCTGACAATTTTAAAGACTCTTATATTATCAATCTATACATATTAAATTATTCTTAAAATAAAACCTACTACTATCACATACTAACTTGCCATGCAAAAATATGGATAAGTATAAAAACTAATCAATATGGAGAAAAATAAATGTCAAGAGTATCAACCAATTCAAGGTATATACAAAAAACAAAAAGGTAAATCATACAAAAAAAAAATTGTGTATAAAAGCAAGAAAGAAATTAAGAACTATACCTGATACTATATGTTCCTGGCCACTGAGAATGTATGAGTAAATCGACAATGGAGAAATATATATAGATAGAGAGACATAAGCTCCAATATAAATATATATATTCCAAAAGTACAAGACTAAATCAAATTGAGCACTCAACTTCTTTTTTTATATATATATATATAAAAGGTCATAAAAATTGTTATATATAAGGTCAAAAAAATGGTTATTGAGCACACAAATTTATTTGTTAATGGAATATGGAAGCTAGTAGAATAGAATTATAGAACGAACACAATATGAAAATGTAACAACCACCACTCAAATCCTTCATCTTCTATATTTCTATATTATTTATGCTATAAGAGTAATGTTTCTTCATTGTAATCTTTAATTTCTCACTCACGTTTTCCACTTACTTTTTCTATTTTTGCTTCTTTTATATTTACCACACATGTTACATCAATTTTCTCTTTTTGTTTTTCCTTTCTGTCCACTATCACTACCACTCAAATATTTCCACTTCTCAAACTTTTCTTTTGTTTTTAATGATCAAGAAATCTTTTTATATAGTGACTATTTCCTATTCATGCACTCTATGGAATATTTCTGTGTTCTATTTTTATCTGTGGAACCCAATATAGTTAACTCCTACTTTTAATTTTTTTTGTATAAATTATTATTATTTTGGAGTTAAAGCTTCTAATGTCAAATTGATTAATTATCAACTTGTACCATAATTGGCAAGGACCTAAAAGCTAATGTCCAAATTTACGAGGCTTTTGAAGGTCATTAGTTTTGTGTGGAGACTTTTCTAGGATAGAATGTTAACTCTCGAAGACTTGCTTAGAGAGCGAATCATATTATTACAAGCTGAAGGAGGATCCTTATGCATTATTTGCAATAAGCTTCTAGAGCCGTCTCAACATCTATTCTCTAGTTATAGGTTCATATCTTCGGTTTGAAATATTTATATAATTGGCTGAACTAGAGGTGACAAAATTATCCACATTTCATTCAAATATAAGAAAATTAAACAAATTAAAATTTATTCATTGGAGCTAATGAATTTAAATAAATATTATTCAATCGATAATTTTAGTAATGAATAAATTTTAATTCACGCATTATATTCAATGAATATTGATAGATATATTTATTTCAATGGATATCTAATCCATCCAAAAATCAAACATTTATAAACAATGTTATTTGTTTTTCAATTTCATTTATTGTCACAATTTTCACTTTCTTGTAGTGTTTTTTACTCTTACTTTTATTTTTTATTAGATTGAGTTCAATTATAAATCACATGGACGTGATTAATATTAAAATTTTATTCTTAAATAGATATCATATATAAATATATATAAATATGTATTAAAAACTTTACACGTAAAATATTAAATGTCGCATAATTGTAGAATATTACAAAAAAATATTTTTTTTAAAAAGTTAACAAACATTTAAAAAAACACTTTTAAAAAAAGTGATATTAAAAAGTGTTTTATCTAAAAAAATGATTTTTAAAAGTGTTTTTCTTAAAAGTAATTTTAAAAGTATTTTTCATTGACATAATGATTTTTAAAAGAATAATTTTCTTCAAAAGTATTATTAGTTCCAATTAAAAAATCAATTGGATTAGATATTCATTCATCCAATTAGGGATGGCAACAGGACCATGCATATGTGGGTAGTGCTTTCCCGTTTTCAAACTCACAATATTTGTAGGTACCCAACGAATTTTTTATTTCAATTATATATTTCTTTACTTTGTAAATCAATATATAAAAATGATTATTACATGATAATAAGGTATTTATATGATAAATCTATGACTATAGTAATAATTTATTATGAAATAATAATAAAGTTATAATATATAATCTTAAAATAATAATAATAAACTGTAATAATATATGCATAAGAATTTAATTAAAAAATAAATATATAAATATGTGGTACATGTGAGATGAGTATCACTAAACTGTTCACAACCATAAATAATTTTTGCGAGTACCGATCTAATTCATTAAAATGGATTCATTATTAATTAGATGGATTAGAATCCATATATTAAACTAGAATGTTGATGAATTAGATAATTTAATATATAATTTAAATAAATTTATATGTATGGGTTGATGACTTTCCATTCATCCATTATATCCGAATGATATCCATTCATTTGCTACTAATAGATTGGACTTTAGCACCACACTTTATCATGCATATGAGTGTGTCAATCCACAACAAATGTTGGAAGTTTTACAACATTATTTGATTAGCAATAATGTGGTTCTTTCGGTTAGCGCAAAATAATTTCATCTTCAACTCAAATAAGTCGATTATGTCTATAATCATAGTTATGATTGGGGATCCAAACTCCATAATTGTTTCACTCAATTGTCTTGAATTTCTCCTAGAAATTCTCATTTTGACAATCTTGTAATTGAGTTAGATTCATCTCCAATACTAGATAGGAGAGTATATTTCTTGTTTTAATTTAAAGGGTAAAAATGTCTTTTAAATATAAATAAGGGGATAAAAGTTTCATTATATATGTTGTTTTATTTGTTATTTTATAGTACTTCCCTCCCTACTAATGGAGAGGAATTTAATTCTCACTCATTTTAATAATATTTTTTACCTATAATAAAAAGGAAATATTAACTTGCACATTAATTAATTATTGGAAATTATCCCAACCTTTTCTTAAAAACATTGGAAATAAATAAAATATAATCAAAATAGATTTGATTCAAGCTGATTCGCTTTGAACCGGTGTCAAGTTATGTAGCACTACAAGATTTAGCTTTTTTATAGTTTCACAGGTGTAATGTGAATATGTGATAATAATATAGAAAACTTTAATACATTATTCACCAACCATATAAAGTCATATATCATGTGTTGATAGTATAATTCTTTATCAATTATATTGTTACCATAGTGAGAAAAAAATAATAGTGGGGAAAAGTAGGGAGAGAAGTTGAGAATGAAAATAGAAAAAATACTCGCAATTTTATTAAAAACAAAATTTGAATGATTTTCTTGATTTATGTAAAACAACCTAAAAACACTTATAAAAAACAAAGGACGTGAGTAAAAGACATAATTTATTATATTTCAACTCTTTAAAAAAATTCTTTATCACACTGAATTATGCTCTCTCAGTCAAAGAAATCTAGCATATGCTTAGAAGTTTAGTTACAGATTTAAAATTAAAACTATTGGTATATGTGTCATGTACCTATACATTTTTGGAATTATGATACTGTTTATTAGGAGAAAAATATGGCTCTTTCAAATTGTTTGGAATTATGTTTATAACAAAATCTTATTTGTTAGTTGAGTTTTAAATTTATTTTAGTTTTGTTATTATTAAAGTATAAAATTTATATTACTTGATGATATTTTATTTGTGGATTTTTTTTGTATTAAATAATTTATTGTCTAATTGTGCATTGATCTGATGATAATATTTTTAAATTTAAAATATAAATTATTAAATAACGTTAAAAGTTATTATTAATTGAGCTGCCATCTCCTTGAATGATTGAGTATTACTATCACCTTGATTGTGACGTAATACACTTTAAATGCTATAATCTACTAGAATTTGTTAATTTATGTAAGAATTATTATTATTTTCAAATATGTCAGGTTTTGATTTCTTTTCCAAGGATAAATTCCTTAAATAAGACTCTTAGATATTTATTAACACACTCATTTTCATAAATTGGAGGACCAAATATGTCAGATTTTGATTTTTACAAGGATAAATTTACTCTCACTTGAAGAACACTTTTCTTACAGATAATTAAAACTATGAACAAACATGGAAACAAAATTAAGATGTGGCTTCATGGGTGGGTGTTTTTTATACTTCAAATCTCACATTTTTTTTTCGATAAGAAAAAGTGTATTAAACATAGTATAAGAGATAACCGCCCAATACAAAGAAAATTAAGAGGTGATTATTTTGCATCATACCATCAAGATCAATATAAGCTTATTTAAAAGGCAACAAAACATATACAAAAAATGTCCCTATATATACTTATTTATTGTTATCATAGCTTAAAACAAAGAAATTAGAATGGAAAAGGGGATATAAATCTCACCTTTGTTTTGATTTTTGAGCCTCTTGCTTTACTCTTTGTAAGTATCTTCTTGTATTTTTCTTTCAGCCCTCTTCACTTGATTCTCCCTCTTCCAATTCTCTATGCTACAATCTATTATATATCCAATTTCAAGCATGGGTGTATATTAGTTGTCCCACTTTTTATATCGCTATGTGTATCATCAACTTTCATTGGTTGAAAAAATTTATCTAAGTTAAAACTGTAATTATTAAATATTTTTCTGATCAATTATATCTCCTAACACATGGAGTGACACAAACTAGTGGGAGAGTAGATGTGCTCCCTTCAATCATTTATATATTCCATGTGTATAGATTTTTGTGCACTTGATAAAATTGAATAAATTTTTAACTTTATCACTTTGAAGAGAAACTCATTTTAGACTAATAATTTTATAAAAAGGTTTATAAAACATTAGTTATACTTAATTTCAACAATTTATTTTCTTAAATCCAACAAACCAAATTGATGTCATTACTCTTTTAATAAGTTGATTTATTAAACAATAAAATACAAAATGAATATTTAAACTAACATTCATTGGTTGAATATAATTATATTATTTTTATTTTTTCCATAATTTTATTCTTCAAAAAGGAGTACATCTAAAAATATTTGAATACTATCGTTTACATTAAGTAAGTTAAATAGAAAACCAAAGTTAATTGATTATATATAGATTAATGTTGGACACAATTTACATTTTATAGAAGTTATTAGCGATATGAATTTTGATTTTTAATCAAAATATTAGGATTAATCGATGTAAAATTTAAATTATATATTTTAGAAAATTCAAATTGTAATCGCCATATAACCAAACATATACAATCTTCATATATTTCAAGGATATATATTATATTATTCTCCATATGTATATAAATAAATTACAAACAATGTTGGTTTTTTACAAACTTTAATATATGAGATCTATAGAATAGAAACTTCTAATCCAACTATTGGTATGATTAAATTTATTTGAATAAAAAATTATCAAAAGCAGTTAGATAATTTACCTGTTGGTCTAGTGGTATAAGACTCTACTAGATTCTAGGATGACCAAAATGTTAAGATTCGATTCGTGGGAGTAACACTTGTTGGGAGAGGCAACCACAAACCCCAAAATAATTCTTTTACCCAAAAAAGTGGAAAGATACCCTTAATTATACAAAAAAAAATACATAATTTAATCTCATATAAACAGATCCTTCAATTGCTCTCTTCTCATTCTAATTTTTTTTTTATAAACTCTTGATTCTAATATTATAGGCCATTTAATTTGGTTGGAATAATGACAAAAAGTGATTAATGGTTGGTAGTGAAGTGAGTGAGTGAGAAAAAGGTGGAGCGGTGATATTGGACCGTGTCTGGCGTTGATTTAAGGTTTGAGCTCTCCAAGAACTTGCACGATCAATTTCTGCTCCAGTCGTCTCAAAATCATATTAAACTTCAACTAGCTAAAAATTTTTTTTTTATGGGTTTTAAATATTTTTTAATTTGAAAATGTAATGAATTATGTTTTAATCCCAATAATTTATAATCTAAGTTCTAGGATGACAACATGTATGGGTGGCTCTGCGGTTAGTGTTTTCTCGTTCCTAAACTTATAATATTTGTGGGCAACTGTGCGAGTAGCGAATATTTGGGATACCCAACGAATTTTTAATTTTAATTATATATTGATATACTTTGAAATAATGAATATGTAAAAATAATTATTATATGAATAATATGATAAATTTATAATCATAGTTAAATAGATGTTTTATTATGAAATAATAATAGAATATATAATATATAATCTTTAAGTAATAATAATATATAAAAATCAATAAAAAATAAGTTTATAAATTTGTAAGTACCCATATAGAGGGTGTCATAAAATATATTCTCACTCATAAATTATTATTTTATTATTGTTATTATTGTAGATACTTGTTGCAAGTATTTTCATGGATAACCACATGTTATATTTTTTTTTGCCATCCGTACTGATGCCTTTTAGGTAAGATCCCACTCATTGATTAATTATGGTATTTCTATAGGGTAATTTCCAAAATCAGAAATACATTAAATAATTTTATTATTAAAATATTCTCATTAATTAACATGTTATATGAAAAGTGAAAATGTGTCCATAATAATAAATAATATAGTGAATACACATTTTAGTTCTTATAGATTTTCATGTGAACCAGTTAGATCATATGAAAAAAATAAAAATTCAAATTAGTATTCAACTATAGTGAATGTAACTCAAAATAGTTTGTATAAAGTCTTAGAAAATATATTAAAAAAATTAATTTGAATCACATTTTATATATTTTGGGCTTATATTGAGATTTTCAATTTTTAAGGGATCAAACTAAATTGGTAGACATAAAATTTTTTGAGGACTTAAAGTAAGTATTTACCCTATAGGATAATTTTATAAAAAATACATCTAAATATTGACATTTTAATGATACCAATCATATATATTAACAAACCTCATTAGTTCTCATGAAAGTATCCAAGATGATCCTATGAATATGCCCATGATTATTTTGTGTTTTGATTTTTATATATTCCAATTTTTTTACTCACTAATGATAAGTGGCTAAGACCAAACAAATGTTAGACTAATTGATGGTGTTGACACATCTACTAATACCAAAATGATCGATTAAAATAAAAGAGTAACATATAAGAAAAATAATTTGGTAATTAAAATCAAAATCGTATAATTTAAAATGACTAAAACATATTTAAGCATAGATTCAGATTATTATAAGAGTCGGAGCCACCGTACACTTAGTTATATTTTATTTATTGTATATTCAAACAAGTAATTATAAAGTCATCACAATTTATATAGTAAACATAAAATTGAAATTATTACTAATAGGTTGAGAATTTGCATAAATAAAATGGATGGTTACTAGATTTACCATAACTTCTTCGGAAGCCACTAAATGCTCGTGCTAAGAGATATGGAACTAGGGTTTTAAGCACAAATTAAAATAGGGAAACTAAAAGATTATATATATAATAAAAATATTGTATGATGCAGATTATATAGTGATATAATAATATAAATAAAACAAGAATAGAAAACATGGAAGGACGTAATTTGAATATTTATATACATATGTGTTCATTATGTAGCATTATTTATATAGTATATTTGTATGTTAACATTAATCCATAAATATATATCTACGATAAAGTGATAGTGTATAGTTAGGGATAACATGATTAAAGGATAGAAAAGATAAAGATGATGCTATGATTTTAAATATGTTATGATAACCATAATTAATTTAATCAAAAGTCACAAGAAAGATAATGTTATAATAAATAATATATGAGATATTACTTAGTAAATTATTATCAAAAAGATAAATACACCAAATGTATTTAATGAAAATTTTCATGTAGATGCATCTAACATTATGAATATTTCAATATAACAATAAAATAATTTCTTCAAAAAAAATTACATTTCTAAATAGTATTTCTCTACAAAAACTCGTTACCTAGTGAAAATATATTCACTTCGACATGAGGTAATCAATAAAATAACTTGTTTTTCAAATAAAACAAAAATCATAAATATATTAGATAAACATTAAAATATTTACAACTAATCTAAAAAAATCATATTTATTTTTAGATAAATCTGCAGAAGTAAATCAAGAAATTTCACTCACATATTAAAATAATAGAAAATTGCAAGTGTTACAATCACTATATTATTAAAATATATTATAAGTATGTCAATATTTAATCGTTGTTTTTATGTTTGATTATCTAATCATATGTATGATTAGATATTTTTAATCCTATCTTCTTATATATAACTGTTAGGCTGATTTTGGAAGATGAGAAATAAAATGTCCATAAATTATTCTAAGAAGAAATTACATTAAGTACTAAATTCATTCATTTTCTTAATCAATCCAGAGCTCAATACAACTTAAAATCAGAAAGAAAGAAAAAATATCTAGATAAGTTACATCCCCACCGTACAACTGGTAGGATCTCTTATATTGACAGACCATATATGTAATAGAATATTACTGATAATAGTCATTGTGTCAAGCTGATTTAGATGCATCCCTTTTGGGCTTAGTAGTCTCACTTTGGGCCATATCATTTCCCATCCAATAGGGATGGGGAGTGTTGAAATCCAGTCCAGCCGTTGGATGGGATAAAAGGACCGGTTTGAGTCCACATCTTAGCCGTTGGATGGAGAGAGGAAACGTGTGGAATTTTTCACCCCTGCTGCAGCTGAGAACCAAGCTCAAGATCTAATCTGAATTTAATCCATGATCTAAGTATAACCAAACTCTTTTCTACCAAAGATGACGACATTTCTCATCAACTAGATAGACAAGAGACAGGAACATCGAAGCATCAGCCATAAAATGGCTTTGAATTCTAAAGTGCCACTTCTTTCAACATTGCTGCGGCCTCTCCTACCGTGCAACACTCAGGTATGGGTTTTTGTTCTATTTCATTATTCCTTTCCTTTTTTCTCACTTCATATTTTTATTTTATGTAATAACAAATTTAAATGTAATTAAATTAATATTTTTAATAATGAAATAGTAATAACGTTAATATTAAAAGAATAGTATATCTGACAATTTTTATTTTATGTAATAACAATTTTAAATGTAATTAAATTAATATTTTTAATAATGAAATAGTAATAACGTTAATATTAAAAGAATAGTATATCTGACAAAAAACGAATAGTATATGGCACCGTTAATTAAATAATTAATAGAAATGTAATTAATGCATTGTTATGATGGTTTTATAGAAATATATTATTTAAAATGAAAATAAATGTTGATTCGGAAACGGTATAGTGTATGTACCAAAAAAAGTACCTCTTGACTAATAACTAGGAAATAAAATAATATTATTGACTAATCAAGCTATTAGAATCTTTTAGGTTTATGAATGCATATCAAAGATTATAATTAAATAAAAGTTAAATCAAAATTTTAATGATAAAAGAAATGCGGTGAGTATTCATTTTTTATTTATAATTTCCTTTGAACAATTGTGATATGTCACTTCTGTTTAATAAACTTATAATTAATCGAAATGATAATTATATTGCTAAATCCTTTTGATAACGATAATAATCAAGAGATTAGTTAAGGATTATAGAAAGGATAAATATTAAATCTTTGTGATAATAGTTACATTAAAAATTTATCTTTTAATTAAAGATGAGTAATATATTTCAATTCAACTAAAGGATAAATCTTCTAAAATAAGTTATAATAAAAATGTGGGAAATGCAATAATTTCAGTTCTTTTTTAGATACTGTTTTGGACGCTCGTGACATGTTGTTATTCACGTTCCTTAAATTTTATTATGAGAATTATAATAAAAATGGAGGCAATGTTATAATTTTAATTCTTTTTCTAAGATCATATTTTGAATTAATGTGATATTGTTTGTTAAAATTTAATTCCCGTTAAATTAAAAATGAAATAATAAATAAAAATGTTTAGACATAATAGATAATCAATAATAATAATAAAGAGCAACAAGTATAAAAATCTTTTGAATAATAACAATAACAACAAAATTTTCTTTAATGCTAAATAATAAGTTTCAGGCAATCAAGCTTGACATAAGGAAAGTTCTTGATACATTTGACTAGAATTTTCTGCTGGACACTCTAAAAGCCTTTAGTTTCAACATGAGATTCATCACCTGGATAAACACAATACTACACTCTGCAAAGTTCTCAATAAATATCAATGGTAAGAACATAGGATTCTTTAACTGCAAAAGAGGGGCCAGACAGGGGGATCCATTATCTCCCATTCTTTTCTGCTTGGCAGAAGAGGTTCTTAGCAGAGGAATCACAAAACTCTTAGAGGATGGAAAGATCAAACCTATTGTTGCCCCTAGGAATTTACTCACTCATTCTCATGTTCTTTATGTAGATGATGTTTTAATTTTCTGTAGAGGTGTTAAAAGAGACTTGCTAGCTCTTAAACAATTAATCATTGACTATGCTCAAGTTTATGGTCAGAGCATAATACAAACAAATGCAAGTTCTACATAGCTAATGCCTATGCTAGGAAAATAGCAAACTTGGCATCTTATCTAAGCTTCAATGTGGGGAGTCTCCCTGTCAAATACCTGGGTGTTCATCTTTTTAAAGGGAAGTCTAGGAAGAGTCATATGCATGTCATTGCTGATAGAATAATTACTAAGCTTGCTAAGTGGAAAGGTTCATCTTTATCAATAATGGGTAAGGTTGAACTTGTCAAATCAGTAATACAGTGCATGTTGATATATAGCTTTCACATATATAACTAGCCTTCTCAACTATTAAAACACTTGGATTCTTGCATTAGAAATTTTATTTGGTCAGGGATGTCAAGGTAAATAAGTTGGTCACAGTTGCATGGTCAAAAATATGCTCTAACATAAGGCAGGGGGCTTGGATTGAGGTCCCTAAAGAACATAAACCAGGTTGCTATGCTTAAGCTTGCCTGGGATATGCTCTCATATGATCAAGAGTGGGCAACTTTCTTCAGGACAAGATTTGGCAATCCTAATAAATACTACAAGTCATCAATCTGGCTAGGTATTAAAGCCAATATGCAACTTGCAATATCCAACTCCATGTGGCTTATAGGGGATGACAGGGATATCAACTTTTGGACAGACAATTGGTTGGGGAGAACTCTAGTTGATTTGCTCAATATCCCACCTGAAATACACTCTACTCTACTGGCTTTAGTAGCTGATTTCACTGCAAACATAAACTGGATAATTCCTCAGGAGCTAGCTACCAAGTTTCCAACAATTGCCCTTCAAATTTTGCATATATGCATCTCTAACAACAAAAACATAATGGTGTGGCAACAATCTAGTGATGGTAAGCTAAGCCTCAAGGAGGCTTTTAACAGTATCCTCCCTGCTACCCATGAAATGAATTGGTGCAAACAAATCTGGTCTTCATACATTCCTCCCTCAAAGTCCTTTACAACTTGGAGATTGATTATGGATAGACTTCCTACAGACGAAAAACTGAAGGCTAGAGGTTGTTCAATGGCTTCTAAGTGCAATATTTGCAAGAATAGTGAGGAAACCTCTGAACACCTATTTCTCCTATGTCCTTTTGCTAAGGATATTTGGAATTGGGTAAGCTGCTCATTTGGTTTCACTATCAATTCATCCTCCATCTCTTGCATCCTTAACAGTAATAAGAATGAAAGTATTCAGCTTAAAGATGTGTTCACATCTGCTGTCATACATTCCATCTACAATATTTGGTATTGCAGAAACAAGAGTAGATTTGAAGACAAAAACATTATTCTTAGCCGAGCTATCAACAACATCAAAGTAGCAACTTCCTTATCTGGAAATTCAACAAACTCTTTTGCCAACTCTTCTATTCATGACTTCTCAATCCTGAGAAGTCTTCATGTTTCAATTAATTACAGGAAAGTTCCCGACATTAAGGAAATTATCTGGTACCCTCCTCCTATGGGCAGAATAAAGATAAACTCAGATGGTGCTGCTCATCATGCACCAGGTCTAGCCGGAGGGGGAGCAATATTCAGGGACCATAACGACTACTTTTTGGGTGGTTTCTCTTATTTTTTTGAGTCTCAACATGCTCTATTTGCAGAATTAAATGCGGCTTTGATGACAATTCAATTTGCTAATCAAAAGGGGTGGAATTCTATCTGGTTGGAGTGTGACTCTCTATGGGTTATTCAAATGTTTAATGGCTTAATTAACATTCCTTGGAAGCTCGTGAACAAATGGCGATTATGCAAAGCTTTGATGGAGTCCATGGATTGCTGGATCACACACATTCATAGGGAAGGAAATGCTTGTACGGATAGACTTGTTAGTTATGGAATTCGGTCTAGATCGTTTACTTGGTGGAATGAAATTCCTTCTAGCATAACGGAGGACTTTAATAGAAATAGATTGAGACTTCCTAACTATAGATTCTCTAACTAACTTTTCCTTGTATTCATGTTCCTATTTTAATATATGTGGGGCTCTTATGCCCTTTGCTTTTAAAAAAAAAGTTTCATATCCAGTAAATATAAATATTTTCTAAACTAATTTAAAAAAAATTATATTAAAGATCAAATAATGGTCCCAAGTAGTCATCTCTTTTCTATAATTGATCATTTGAACGACCATATTATGTTGCTTCTCGTCTATAAAACAATTAAAATTCATTCAACTAATCAAATATTGTTCTACTTATTACCATGTAATCTTAATTTTCCTATTACACATAGGATACTGAAGAGCAAAATAAACCTTTGTCAGATATAAAAATAAAAAATACATATTTTTATCATTTGTAAATAAATAAAAAGAAAAAACTAACAAGTTTACGTTAAAAATTGGTCCAATACAATTAGTGATCGTGCCATTTCAGTACGGGCAAACAAGAAGCTATTTCAAATTGGGTATAAAGATAGTTTTTCGAGTTTTGTCCGCAAAAATATAGTGATAATTTCGAATCATCGTAGAGAGTAGAATTTCATTTTTCCTTCTACATAAGTTGTGTAACCAGTGATAATAAAAAAATCGAGTTGTGACCTACAAATAACACTTGTTAAGAATGTAAATAATTTTCAAGTGGGAGTTATAGACAAAAGAAGCCCCAAATTGGACAACAATAACCTTGATTATGTGCATATAAGTGACTTATGTGCATGTTACATATTTGTTAGATCTCTCATTGCTTTAAACTCCCAATTCCTAAGTGTAAATCTAACTTAAACCATTTTTCTTCATCTTTTTTCCTAAAGCCTATTTCACCCTTAGTCTATTTTCATTGGATGTGCCTCCCTCTTAAAGAAAGTAATGACTTTTTGTGTATAATATGTTACATAAGATATATCAGAAAACATATTAAATTCACCCTAACACATCTTAAAAACGTATATATAGGTTTGAGTTATGAAGGTTCAACATTTAACTCCTCTACTAATTGATGATGACTTCTTTTAGATATATTAAATTCAACATTTTACTTCGTTTAGACTTCATATCTAATTTCAACTTTGCATTATACTTTATCTTGCGAAATGGATCATGAGTTATGACTCACTAGAGTAAGTGATATAAAATAGTGAGCCACTAAAGTTTCTTTTTCTTTTTCTTTGTATTTATTGTAAAGTAGTAGTATTTGACCATTGACATTTTGCATTATGCGTATAGCCCATAGTATTTATTACACAACTTTCCTAGGAACTCGAAGCCGCAAATGAAATTATAAGTGTATGGAATTATTATAAGTACACCATATTGTAGTTGAACTTTCTGCTCTCTACAACTAAAAGCAATATGATATATATTTCCAAAAAGTAATTAAAATTTTCACCAATAACATTAGGTAGAGTGCTCTAAGTGGCAATAATTAAAGAACTATCATGTTTCCTATGTGCAATTCACCATCATATCCAAACTTTCTTCCAGAAAGATTATCTTTATTATTCAACTTGGTTCTAAACATTTTCTCCATTTAAATAAAATCTTTGCATCCTCAATTTAAAAAGGTTAAGTTTCCACTAGATCTTCAAGATAATCAAAATATTAAGTTTTCAATATTTAGAAGTGGCACTTGTTGAGAGGGTCTGTTACACACCCTGAAATAGATTAATTTATTATCCAAAAAATGAGTGAGTATCTTTCGTAGTACCAAAAAATATTAACTCACGTATAGATTAATTCATTAATCAAAGAGTAAGAGAATACACTTAGTAGTACCAAAAAAATATTAACTCACGTATAGATTAATTCATTAATCAAAAAGTAAGAGAATACACTTAGTAGTACCAAAAAAATATATTAACTCGGATTGATATTTTTAATATAATTCTTCAACAACAAACTCTTGAATGAGTGTAGGATATATTTTTAGTGGACGTATGTGCAAAAAATACATAACGTTCCATGGATAAAAAGTAGCAAAATAACAAAACATAAGAAAATATAAAATGAACTGCTCACTCAGCGAATTTTAAGTCTCCTAGAGTGAGGACCACTCACTAACATATACCCTTAAATTACGGGAGCACATTCATCTATCTGTCCCACAGTTTTGTGCTACTCCATGTGTTAGGAAATGGTATTGGTTAGAAAATATAAAATAATTATAATTTTAACTTAAATAATTTTTTTTAACCAATCAGAATTGATGATAAATGAATTGGTACAAAAAGTGAGACAAAAGATATAATCCTTTAAATTACTATCTATTTAGTTTGGGTTGAGATCCTCTCTAGTAGTGGAGGCCTGGAGGGTGGTAGAGACAAAATTGTTGAGCGAGTCCCTTGTTATGAAATCTACAAATTCATAAAAAATCAATAGTTTGGTAGATCAAACTTATTCCTATAGAACTCAATATTAATGAATTGAGGGATTAGATCCCACTAAGAATTACACTTTAATATCACTCCAAAAGATGCAAGCTTATCTATATAAGTATTCCATTCCTTATACATGAGAAACTTTGAATTCCATTTCCTAAATAAGAATCTTGCATTTTATCTATTTGTTTGTGAGCACCAAGATAATTTGATTTCCCCTAAGAAGGTTTAAAAAACTAATTAAGGGTCATATACCATCCCCATTTATTAGCTGTTTCAATTGCTCAGAATTCAGAAGAGATTCTTTTTTCTTTTTTTCATTTTTTAAGAAGTTATTTTTGTTACTAAATAAATATACCATCAAAGTTTATCAAAATAAGGGGCAACCAACCTTATTAAAATTTAATAGATTAACCTCTGAATTGAGTTAGTGATGCACTTAATTGGTCAAAGTATATCAAAATATAGAGGCACTTGTACTAATAATATTATTCCATGTGACTTGAGGCACGTTTTAAATGATCCATGCATATATATAAAAAGAAAATAATTAATGTGTCATTATTATGTGTCACTATTCATTAAATAAAATGAATATTTTAATAAGTTTGACCAATATATCAATATTTAAATATAAGTTATTAAAGTTTTATTTATTTCGTCAAATAAATTTATGTGAGTAACTTCTTAGATTCTCAAATTCTATATACTTCCTTGGCAAATTAAGAAATAATTTATTAAAAGGAATATATTGCTAATGGGTGAGATCTTTCTACGACCTGAGAGTCTAATACTAGATGTTAATTGTAATACATGACAAAAAAACATGTTTAACGATCATAATTTTAAGTTTTTTGTCAATTTTTTTTTTTATTTTTCTCCTAATATTTCAGTACTAGACTCTCTATTATTATAGAGGAGATGTACTCATTGCCAATACCCTCAATTTCTAAAGTGAAATGATATATTATCTTACTAAATCCTCATACAAATCGTCTTATCCATAAGAAAGTAACATATATAATGAAATAATACTTTTTTTATTAATGATTAATTTACAAGTGATATATGTCATTTTCTTTTAGGTAGGAGAACTTATAGGATAATTTATCATTACTCTTTCTAAAACATGAATAAATAATTTTCTACATAGACAATACAAAAAATATAAACATGGGCATAAATATCATTTGACTGAATTCAAATTTAAAATAGTATGAGACATAAGTTTTTTTAATTTTATATTATATTAGAAGCCTTATTTTCATGAACACCTGGAATTTCAAATTAAATTTGTTATTTACATAATAATTTTGTACATAAAATATGACAAATTCCTTCTTGCGAAAAGAGATAAGGGTTCACAAGTTCTCTTCATGGTATTTTATTTTTCTTCCCATTAAGGCCGTTGTCAACTTTTGATATACAAATATGAGGCTGTTTTACTTTACATAATCCATTTTTATTTATTTTATATCTCTATATCCTCTCTAGCACCTAAAATTTTAATACTGGATCTAGATTTTGACATGTGATAAAAATGATTTAAGAGCCCAAAATGTATTACTTTTAATTAAATAAATTACAAACTTATAAATTTATCTCTCCCTTCACATTCGAGTACTAGACAATTCAGGAGTATCCCATTTCCTCTCTATCCAAATCCTTTTTTACCTTTTGAACCCCACAATCTAAATCTTTCAAATGGTAATACTCTTCGCATTCGAGTCTCCCTTCACATTCGAGTACTAGACATTTCAGGAGTATCCCATTTCCTCTCTATCCAAATCCTTCTTTACCTTTTGAACCCCACAATAAATCTTTCAAATGGTAATACTCTTCGCATTCGAGTCTCCCTTCACATTCGAGTACTAGACATTTCAGGAGTATCCCATTTCCTCTCTATCCAGATCCTTCTTTACCTTTTGAACCCCACAATCCAAATCTTTCAAATGGTAATACTCTTTCACTACTATAAATTAGTTCCCCCTCAAAGAAAATCACACAAAATGAAATATTGAACATATTTCAATTGTAATACTCTCCCTCTTTTGCTTCTTCTTCTTCTCTTCCTTATCCTAATTTTCATATTTGTAATTCCATAAAATGGATGAATGTGGAAGCCCAATCTCTCTCTCTCAAATGTCCAACACCTCAGAAGAAGAGCCATTTGATCTGAATACCCTAAACAGTAATGGTGATGTAACAAATGGTTGGTCATGTCCCCACCGCAAACAACCATCCTCCTCCATTATGCACCACCATAGCTACTATGAGGGTCATTCACCACCAGAAAAGAAACCTAGAGGAAGACCACCAGGTTCCAAGAACAAGCCAAAACCACCCATTGTGATCACTAGAAACAACGATGATATAATGAAACCTATCCTCATTGAAGTCTCTAATGGCTCCGATGTGGTTGAAGCTTTGATCAAATTTGCACGTAGATACAATGTTTGTATCTCAGTGCTTAGTGGGTCAGGTTCCATTGCTAATGTTACCCTTCACCACCCTCTTCCTTTTTCTACTTCATTTACCGTTCATGGTCCTTTCACTTTGTTAACCCTAACTGGGACCTATTTATTTAGCCCTTCTCATCGTTGTCTTTCTTTCCCTTCTATGGCTGCATCATCTTCATCTTCTAGAATAAACCCTAATCATCTTTATTCTACACCTACTAGTTCTTTTGGGATCACCCTTTTAGGGTCTCAAGGTGAAATCGTTGGTGGGGTTGTTGCTGGGAAAGTTATTGCAGGATCTATTGTGTCTGTTATGGTTACTGTGTTCAAGAATCCAGAGTTTTATAAGATTGGATTCAATGGAAATGATGGAGGTGGTGTTGATGAAGATGATCATAATCCTAATGCAAGTGGAAATGATAACATGTCTGGTTTTCTGATTCCACAAAATCATTATGTTGATGTTAATGCGATCCAATGGGGTCAAAATCATACCCCAAACTCTACTTGCCCTAGAAATTACTAAGGACAATGTTGTGTCTGCGTTTTACAGTTTTTGATGTTTTACTTGTGCTTTTTTTTTTCCTTTTATTTCTTGGTTAATGTATCTAAATCGTGAAATATTAAACTGTTAATTAGTAATTGGTTATTGTTATTTCCTCATTTTATAAGATTCATAGCCTCATTTTTTTTTAAATTTGCTTTTGATAAGTTAGTTTTACTTAACAACTAGTACAGTTGCACGGGTCGCTTCTTTATTTATGCATAATGCAAATATAATATACATATATTATATAATATCAATAAATCATGTATTTAATTATTATATTTTTTTCATTCATATAGTAGCAATATTAACATTGATTTTTGAGTGTATATGTAGAATATTAAAAATTATAAATGCCTTTGTATAAGCATTTATTTGTTGAAAGTGTGATTATAGAAAATATTTAATTCTAAAATAACTCAACAAATTGTATTGGATAATATCTCACTTCTATATTCTCTATATAAAATTATAAATATAAGGACTTATTTTTGCATCGTATTTTTTGTGATTACGTTTATAAGTATCATATAAAGTCATAAGGGTTTTTTAGCATATCTCTTAAATGCATATGTTTTATTTTAGATTAATATTAATTGTGCATAAATATTTGAATATATTTTTAGCATTCAAATATAATTAAATGTTATTTATTTGATTATGTTTTAGTTAATAATCATTGTATGAAAATAACTCATAAATTAAAAACACATTAAGTTAGGATTTGACGGATATTTTTTTCTGATAATTTTAATCAAAATAATAAAAAGAGTCTAATAATTAATTTGTTAGTCTTATATATTCCTAATTAAAATACATATATTTTCCATGAATATATCTACCATTGTTATATTTTAATTAAATAATATAATGATAGTAATTAAATATTTTGAAAATTCTCATTCGTTATATTCTTATATGTTATACTAATATATATTCAAAAAAAGTTATGATTTTTAATCTTCTAAATCTATTAATGCTAATAATATCTTCTTTAGTAATTTCAAAATATGAAATAGTCTTAATGAAATTTGTTACTTGAAATAGCCTTGATAAAAGAAGAGTGATCATTTCCTTCAATAATGATGTCATTAATGATATGATCATGCTTCCACAAGAATTGATAATAGAATTATTATGATAATTATAGTCATTGCTATTAATGCTAATAATATCCTCATTGATAACATGCTTTTGGTTGGTTAGATTTTTAATTTTGTGGGTCACATTAAAATTAGGTATTAAAGTTGAAATCAAATTATTCTCTTATTGTTGGCTAAGGAGGAAAATTGATTAACATCTCTCAATTTAATTTAATTAATATTGACATATTGTTTATTAGAAATCTTCTTTCGAGTAAAGCAAATTTCTAAAAGTAAAGCAAATTACGAACAACATAGGATAATACAATATTGTTTTTCTCTAACAGTAACTAAGAGAGGGAGAGATGAATAAGTATGAAAATTAAAGGAGATTGCAGAAATTAAAATTTAATATTTTAAAAGCTAACAATTATCATTATCATTATTAGAATTTAATATTTTGAAAACGTTAATTTTTTCCTTTACAATTATTATGCACGTTAACTTTTTTAGGTAGCAATTGTTAATTTAACCACATTAACTTTTGGGAAGTTTAATATTTGAAGCATTTAATATTTTGAACACTTTATGTATTCAGATTATAATAATAATAAGCATTTAATATTTTGAACATTTTATGCATTTAGATTGTAATAATAATGTGTAATAATAGTAATAATGCAAATCATTTTGAATTACTGATAGTTAACACGTTAACAATAGCCAAAATATTAAATGATTTATGCAAAATATTATTTAACCATGTTGTAGGTTAACTTTTTTAGGTAGCAATTGTTAATTTAGCCACGTTAACTTTTTGGAAGTTTAATATTTGAAGCATTTGCACACATTATGTATTCAGATTATAATAATAATGTAAATCATTTTGAATTGTAGATGGTTAACTTTTTTATAGCCAAAATATTAAATGATTTATGCAAAATATTATTTAACCATGTTAACTTTTTGAAAGTTTAATATTATGTATTAAGATTATAAAAATAACGTGTAATAATAATAATGTAAGTAAATTTGAATTATTGGTAGTATTCTTCTTCATATATAATAATGCTAAAAATCGAGAAACAAAGAACAAAGACATTATATTGGGTTATTGACAATCCAAACAATACAAATTCCTTCGCAAACAATTAAATAAGGTAATGAGGTTTAAGCAAAATTTCCAAGGATGAAAGAAAATTCATAAAATATATTCATTATTTATTATACAATTTGTTTTTAGATACCTCTCTTAATTGGATGCCTAAAAGCTAATAAGCTTATTTTAAAATACTTAATTCTCAAGGATGAAATGTACCATAATTATTAGGTGATAAGGAGTTTATCGCAATGTTATTTGGAACGGAGTGGACAGTCCGACTGTAACCCGCTATTGGGGTTGGTCCTCTACCATCCAAAAACTAAGATGGTCCTCTAGGCCGTTTAAGGCATCCTCAAATAGGTTAACTGGGAGAACACCCAAAACCAGAAAACCTAGTCGTCACTCACCATCAAGGAAAAGCTCTCTCGCTCACCGTTGCTTATTGTCGGTCACCACCACTCACTGTTCTAAATTGTCCTCCATCAACTACGCTAGAACAGAAAAATAAAAGCATTTAAATTTGTCATTTAACAGTGTTTTTAGGGTGCTTTCTATGTAAGTGCAATAGTACATAAGGTTATATTCAACAATGTTTTTTGAAGCACGGTAGAAAGTTGACATTTAACAACGTTCACTGAAGTAAACACTGTTAAATGTCTACTTTGTAAATAAGACAATATCTCTCCCTGACATTCTATCAAACATGTCCAACTCCACCACATTTACAATTGATTTGTTAAATCACCAACGACTCCAACTACATTCAACCTTAACAGATTCAAATATTATAAAATAACATGAGTAATGAGATCTTACGCACATTGTTCATTCTTTCTCCTTCAATGTGGAATTCCTTATGGATTGTTCATGTGTTCCTAAATGGTCAATGCAAGCTGCAAATACAAATAAAAAATGACATATCTAAACAAATTGATAAAGTTATGAAAAATTACAAAATTAGTAACAAGTGAGAAAGAACATTTACCATTATACTCAAATTCTGTGTTCTAAACTACTGAACCACAGCAAAAACCTAGAACACCTTAGCAACATAACTTCACAACAAACATCAAGACTGAATTAAAAAGAAATAAATGAGCTAAAATAAGATAACGATTTACTTTATGTTTGAAGAGAAAAACTAAAAACCAATAACTTGCTTGAAAAGAGAAACTAAAAACAAGAGAGAAAAAATGTAACTCATGGAGAAGAAGAAAAGTAAGAGAAATAATAAATTGAGTGATATATGTATTATTGTGTGTGAGGTTTAATTTTACTGAAATTATAAACATTTATGAAATTTAAATTAAAATGTTTTAATCAAAATTTTAACATATATTGATCGTTTGTCTCTTAAATTTTTTTTGTTACTGATGATCAGTTAAAATTTTAACCAAATGTATATTTTTAATGTAAATGAAGATTAAAGTCACCAATATAATGAACAGCTTATTCAACTTTCTACTGACTAACAGCACAATGTAAATATTATCTTTTTTTATTTGGTTTTGAATAATTATGTGTATCATAACATTTATATATGGTAATCAATACCTTTCTTTTGTTTCTTCTTTCCTTCATCCCTATGTTCATATGTTTATACCGATCATATGTGTAAATTTAATATTCATGAAGTGATAGTTTAAGTACTTTATATGTTTTGAGCAAATTGTCCTTATAAAAATAATTATATTAACTTTTAAACAAAAGTAATACTCATGAACGAAAATAATATAGTAATCGTGTAAAAAATAACTTTAGACTAATAATTCATAAATAGAAATTAATAATAATATATTATTATAATATATATTACTGTATTATATTTATTTTTATAATAAATAACTTCAACCTTATGCAATGGCAGGCTTGGTGAGGACAAGTAGGGGTAACTGCCCCCTGAATTTTTTTTCAATTTTTTTAAATATTTTTATTTATCTTTTTTAATATATATTTTTACCTTATACAAATTGAATGGTCCTTCTAAACTTTATTGATAAAAAATTCTTTATATTTATAGATGTTGATATTGCTTATAATACTTTTACTTTATTTGAGTTCATAATGATTTACATTTATAAAATATATTATGGAGATTGTGTTTGTCAAACTTTGCAGCAAAAGTCAATAATTTTTTTTATAAATCATTTAATATTGATAAAATGTGTACTTTTGTGAAAAAGTTATACATACAAATTTCTATGCTATTAAGAAAATATCTACTTAAGATGGCACTTTCAACATTATTATTGATGTCATTAGTCATTCATGTTTAAAAAACTTTCAATCATCTTTGAATTAAGTGCAACTTTGATGATATGAAAAAATGGATGCATATTATTTATTTGATCAAGTTATTTATCTTATCTCAATTATTTTTATTTAACTACTACAAGAATATCATTTTCAGCAACAAAGACAACTAAATAAAACTATATAGTAAAATAGAAGATGAATTTCATCTACACAATATGGTGATTTATATTGAAAAGTAAAATAGAAGATGAATTTCTTCTACACAACATTCAATCATTCCTGAATTGAAATCCTTAACAAAGAGCGACATTTTAAATAAATGTATATTTTTATTCACCTCTTTAATTTTTAATTATTATTATTTAGAATTAATATGTTATTTTGAAACTTTAAAACAATTATTTTTATATTTTTTTGTTACTCAATTAATCTTTATTAATTATAATTAAGATCTGTCACTAACCTTATGACTCAATATGGCTCTCAATTATATATATATATATATATATATATATATATCATAGTTATTAAACTCAACTTGGACTGGTTGATCTAACTAGTTTGATCGAAAATCAAACACTTGTTTGATCTACAGTGGCAGAGCTTCTTAGTGGCAGTGGGGGCAACTGCCCCTTGAGTTTTTTAAATATTTATTAACATATTAAATTTGTTTAGTTTATTAAAATAAAAATGATATATTCTTTTATAAATCCCCTGTATAATAAGAAATGTTACAAGTAGAATGTATTACAAAATATACTAATGATAGATTTACATGAAATAATGAAATAATGAATTTTTTATATCTAATTCAGTTATCAATGGTTTAAGTCCTTAAAAGAACGAAAACAACACTTTAAATGAATGTGTATTATAATTCTTTAACATATTTAGTTATTAAAATGCTATATAGAATTAACATGTTGTTTTGAAACTCTCAAACAATTATATATATTTTATTGTTACTCGATTAATTTTAATTATAAATTGTAATTAAATATTGTCGCCCATCTAAACTTTAGTTCAAGATCTGCCACTGTCGATCTGAGTCGTTCATTGGATGGTTCGTACACTATCCATAATGAACAGGTTCAAATTGGTCAATTCATGTATAAAATTGATGCCCCAACCTGTAACACCGCGAATTTTACGATTTCGAATTATAAGATTTTATTAATATTTTAATTAATTATATATTCGAAAATGAATTTCTGGGCAATTTTGGTAAAGAATTAGACGAAACTCTAGTTGAGTTTTAGTCTTGAAATATTATTTTTTCCTATTTTGTGGTAAATTTTGGTAATTTTCGGAGACAGTCGGTTCTGAACCACTGTCAGGGCCGAAATCCACCTGGTACGGCTCAAAAAGTGGTTTTTGAGTTCCGTAACTCGGAATCGAATTCCGATCGCACCGTTGGCTTCGTAATTTCATTTAGAGTCAATATAGACCCTGAATACACCCATACCTATTTTCTAAATATTTTTCACTCGGAATGCCGAAATCCGAAATTGTAATCGGATATTACGATCGGGCGAGCAAAGGCCGCTTGGGCGAAAAAAAAAAAAAATTTTAAAAAAAAAAAACCAGAATTTTAATGAGGTCTCGCTTGGGCGATAATACTTTAGTCTGGGCAAGGAAAGCTCCAGTTTATTTGGAATTTAAAGACGAATTGTCGCCTAGGGCGACTAGTCCCCGCTTGGGCGAGGGACAGTATGGAAAGATTGAAATAAGATGAGGTTGTGAACAATGCGATGAACCCGGGTAGGGTGTTGTGGTATAAAGTTGTGGAATGAGATCATGTCTTAAATAGTATAAAGATGATGTTGTGAAATATTGTTATGTTGATGCCTTGTTGGGCAAGTATCCGACTTGAAGTCGTGAACTAGGGGTACCCTAGTAAGGATACATAATATCACTGTACAACGATCGACCGACCGTAAGAGGCGTGGTCATGTGACCGTCCAGGATTGTCCGGTGATGAGTTGTAGTGATTGAGATGTTACCTTGAGCATGTACGGTTGACGTACTATCGGGTCCCACGAGAAGCATTCCTTGTCGGGAGATGGCTTAAGGATGGGCCGATCATGTGTTTGATTAATACATTTGCATTTGATTCTGATTAAGAATGCATTGCATTGTGACCATGAAGTAGTGGAGAGGAAATGACGGGACGTCTTCGAGCACCGTGAAGTAAGCAGGGACGGCACTGATTGGACGGTGATTCGCCAACATTGTCTTGAGGGAGAGTCTGGGTGAGACGAGTCCCTTGTATTCCTGGGGAGGTACCCTGTTGGATCGGACAGTTCTCACAGGCCAAACTAGGCAATCTCTGACAACCCCTGGATTGCATTCGAGATCGATGAGAGGGATGCCCTGAAAGCGTTTGTACGACCTAGGTCCGGGTAGGACTGTTCCTGAGGGAACCGATCGATCTATTTTTAATTCCTTGCGATGATATGTTATTTCGGGTGGTACAAAACGGCTTGGTACGGGACCTGTACTCTCGATTATTTCCGATTAGGATGTTGGATGGATATTGGTGTAAGGTGGATGATCATGACATATCATGCATACATTATCATTGGGGAAGTACATTCCCACCTATGAGTTACAAGTATGGTGTATTTATATGTTTATGTATGTGATGTGATTATGAGTATATTGTTGATTATATGATTTGATATATTGGTAATGTTGGAATAATTGGTAAGTTATGTATTACTTCATGATGTTGATGATAACTGATGAATTATATGTTTAAATATATTTTATGTCTGAGTGTGATATTCTGAGTAAGTCCACGCCGTCAATGAATTTATGTTCATTAGATGTCTTACTCTCTCTGTTGTATTGTTTCTTGTTTTGTATATGTTTACTATGCAGATGGCCTACAACAGCACCCACATTCGCGGCTACCACTTCACGATGTCCCCGGCGGGACAATGGGCCAGTGATGGGCACCGATACACATACACAGGCCCATGCGGTCTGTCGTTGCACATGGAGTGCAACGGGTCATCGATGATGATCCCCCACCCTGACGCTTTCATTGATGCTTCTTTCACATTGCCGCCAGCGGGTATGATGCCTCCAGATGTTGGACCTCGACACCCGCCAGTCAGGAGCGACGGCGCTGGTCCTTCTCACAGTCGTAGGACGTGGGCGGATTGTTTGGATGCTCCGTCATCCCGCAGAGCCCAGAGGAGCCGGGTTCTTGGAGGGGGTCCTTGCAAGAAGACTCTGAGTCTGAGGATGTCATCGCCACCAAATTATGCCGCTGAGTTGTGGCATAACGAAGTGGAGGAAGAAGAGGAGGAGGACGAGGTCATTGAACTCGTGAATGTGGAGAGTTCGGTGGAGGTGATTGACCTCGTGTCGGACTCAGAAGAGGAGGAGGACCCGAGTGAGGGGTCCAGCATTCCTGGAATCTTCTGAGTCAGCTTGGGGGCGAGTCGATGCACTTTTGTTTGTTTTGGTGAGGGCTGTGTTATGTTGATTTTGTATATGTTTAGTGGCGATGTAGTTTCCGCCTTTATTGAACTAATCTGTAGGATCCGATTATTACTTAATTGATTTTATGCATTACTTTATTCAGGAAATTGTGAATCAGGTTAAGTTATCATTCGATAACGATAAGTTGATTTTCCGCATTTGAGTTACTTAAAGTGATGTCCCGGAAAAGGAAGGTTTTGAAAAGGAAACAATTTTATACAATCTCTTTATTCAAAAAAAAATTTACCCATTTTTCCGCAATGTTTTTGAGAAGTATTTTTCGGGGCGTTACACAACCAGTTGGATTAGTTCGACGGAGTCATTTCTATCATTTAAATGGAAAAAATTAGGTTTTTCCAACTTATTTGTAGTCATGTTGATCATTATTATAGTTATGTTTTTTATTTGCTAGCATAAGTTCTAACAAAATCTTAGTTGCTTAATTATGTTTTAAACTTACTCCTCCATCTTTATTGCTATTAATGCATAAAAGTTATGTTGTTTGAAGACTCTTTTAACTTATTTGTGATGTTTTGTATGGTAAAACATTTTTTTGTTGGATTTTTAATTAGGTGCTTATGTGATGATAATATTTTTAAATTTAAAGACAGAGTAGAGGAATCAACTATAACATTCATAAATAAAGTGGTTTTGATCTAAATACAGTATTTTTAAATTTGAGATATTATGTTGCAACCAAAGCGGTTTTGATCTAAATATTTGTTTAGGAATCAACTATTTCAAAACTATACTATTAGCTATTCCATGATGTTTTGATGAAAAAATAAATAAGTTTGAATGAAAAATAATTTTGTGACTACTTATATATCCATTGTTTTTTTTTATCGGCAAAAGAAAATTATATTAATAAAAAATAATTACAAAGGAAAAGAATAAAAAAATAAAGCAAAACAAGAAGACAAGAACTTATTACAAATTGGAATTAAGACAATATATTGAGTTAGAAACCCAATTTGAGTAAGAAAAGGAATCATTGCCCATCTGGCCATTAACCCAAAGTCAAGAGTTAACTCTTGCAGCTTCAAAAATCTTTCGAGGAGAAGGCCTGACACTGTTGAAAACAAAGTCATTCCTAGAAAGCCATATTGCCTAAGTTGAAGCTAGCCAAATGATACTCCAAAGATTAAAGCGACTATTGATTGAAAGCATACCCATGTGAGCAGTGAAGTGGGCTATGGATTGGGAAGGAAGCGCTATGCTGAAGTCCAAGCAATTGTAAAGAAGCTGCCAAACCGAATAAGTGGTATTGCAAGTGAAAAAAAGATGATCAGAAGTTTCTGCGTACTCGTTACAGCAAGGGCATAAGGGACCTCCTCCATGAGATAAAGAGACCCCCTCTTATGAAGAGCATCTATAGTAAGGAGTCTGTCATGAAAAAGTCTCCATGCGAAGGTAATGACTTTTAAGGGAGTTTTTGATTTCCAAAGAAGACGGAGATGGTTGATGTTGGTAGTTGATTGATGGTAATGCTTAGTGAGCAGATCGTAAGCCGATTTTACCGAGAACTGATTGGATTTGACATGGCACCATTCCCATGAGTCAGTAGCATTTTCCTTTAGCACACCTTTTTGAAGTTCCCGCAAAAAAGAATCGATTAGTTCAAGTTCCCAAATAAAAAGATTATGCCTCCATATGAAATTTCAAGTCCAAGTTCCTTCATACAAACTGCCTAATTCGTTAATGTGAGCGTTTTGGTGAAGACTTAGGGAATACAATCTTCTAAACCTATTTGACAGAATGATAGAACCCAACCAATTATCATGTCAGAACCTAGTATTAGACCCATCCCCAACATAACGAGAGATACCATTCCAGAACCAAAGATTATTAGAATTTTCCTTAGAAGAAAGAGAACAAAAATCCCTAGCCCAAACAGATTTCTTAAGGTGGATCGATCTAGGCTCAATCCCCACATTAATAGCAAAGTCATGGTCATACTTCAAACATAAAACTTTACACCAAAAGCTATCTCTCTCATTAAGAAAATGCCAATTCCATTTACCAAGAATAACAAGATTAAAAAAATGAATATCTTTAACACCTAGCCCCCAGACTTAGGAGTGCACACTTTTTCTCACCTTTCCCAATTAATTTTCTTATGGTTTTCTGTTCCACCCCAAAGAAAATCCCTTTGAATTTTTTGGATCATATTAGTAATACTAACATGAGCTTTATAAAAGGACAAAAAGTACACAGGAAGAGCAGAGAGGACCGCATTAATTAAAATGAGACGACCACCAAAGGAGATAAAATTCTTATTCCAACAAGAGAGTCTATTCTTCAATTTGTCAATAAGAGGCTTCCATGTATCCTGTCTTTTATGATTCACACCACATGGATACCCAAGTAAGAGAAGGCAGTAGGAGAAAGCTTGCAGTAGAGATAATCAGTCAAACGTTTAGTGTGATCCTCAGGAATATTTATACCCAACAACTTACTTTTGGTGAAATTAATTTTAAGGCCAGAAGTGAGTTCAAATAACTGAAGAATACTTTTCACAGTCCAAATGTTCTGATCAGAGCAGTTGCCGATTAGGATTGCATCATCGGCAAATTGAAGAAGAGAAACTTCAATATTGTCCCGGCCCACCTTGTAAGGATTGAAAAAGCCCCGGGAAATAGCTTGACGCATGAGGCCAGAAAGACCTTCAGCCACAATAAGGAAAAGAAAAGGAGAAAGAGGATCCCCTTGACGCAGACCACGCTGAATATGGATATCTTTCATGGGGCAACCGTTAACCAGAATAGATGTGGTGGCCGTAGATAGGCATTCCTTGATCCAACCCCTCCATTTACAGCAGAACCCAAGCTGAGACATCATATGATCAAGAAAACTCCAAGAAACCGAGTCAAAAGCTTTTTCAAAGTCAATTTTAAAAATACCACATGGTTGACCAGTTTGCTTAGCATCGTGAATGATTTCATTGAGAATAACCACACCATCCAAAATATGACGACTTTTAAGAAAAGCAGATTGGTTATCGCTAATGAAAAAGTAATCTGAAAAAGTAAGTCAAGTCTCAAGTTTTGGTAAAATGAAAAAGTTTTAATAGTTGATGAATAGAGTCTAAATGAAATGTTTTTCTTACTTGTCCACAACTATATTTATCAGAAAAATCTTTTTAAATTGAAAATTCAAGCCATGAGTTATTGCAACCAAAGGAGCAAGCACATTCGATGATAATGACATCCAATAACTCACACCCACAAGTTAGTCAAAGTATCAACCGAGTCCAATGACCACTATAATCAATAACTTTAAATATTTTTACTATTTCAAGTATACATTTTCTTTATTTATCAAATGATTGGAATTTATTTCAAATAATTAACTTAAACATTAAATGATAATTTCTGTTGTTTCAATAATTATTTTTAAATTAAATGTTATGGTAAAAGAAACTTAATACTCTTGGGAATACATTGCAATAAATGTTATTACTAAATTGATACTTAGTTGAAGACTTTTGAAACTTCTATGAAGGCCAAGAAAATCAACTAGAAATAAAAGTTCTTCTGAAGATTGAAGTTAGTGATCTGAGTTGATCTTGTAGTATCTAACAATCAAGTGCTTGAGTGTATGTTTTCTACATCATTGTATAGAATCTACCTTAGAAAAGAAAAAGAAAATATTTGGGATATTACTTTTTATATGTTAAGGATATTTTCTGTAATTGAGTTATAGGCCTAACTAATGTCAAACCTTCGTATCCTCACCCTAGTTATTAAAGATCATTCAAGAAAATCCAGTTTGAGACTTAGAGCTTGAAGAGACGTGATCTTAAAAGAATATTTAGCTATATTTTAGAGTCAAGATAGGCTTGGTATGTAAAATAATACATATTAAATGTAAGAGCCTAAAAGGCTTTGTAGAGAAAGAGTACCCAGGTAAAGAGGTGTTCAATATTTCTAACTATTTAGGAAACAGTGGAAAATCATTTTGTGATAAGGGACTAGACGTAGCTATCAAAACGGGCCGAGTCAACCGGGCCAGCCTGTTAAAGCCCGAAAATATGTCGGACTCAGGTATTAAATCAAGAGTATATTATTCAAACCGGGCTTTTTAACCTGATCTTATTGGGCTATATTAAAAGCGGGCTCGGGCCGCCATATAAAACATTTCCATGCCTGATCACCTCGCTTGGGCGAGGGAGATACAGTGAACATCAAGTTTTTTGTCTTGAAATAGCGCCTGGGAAAGAGTCCCTCGCTTGGGCGAGGGATATCAGTGTTTTCTGGTGATTTTCCTCTGAATTATGGCTTGAGCGACCATTCTCTTGCTTGGGCGAGGCTTGTTTCACATTTCACAATAATAACAACAACAACACCAACGTTTCACATTTCACACTTTAATCTTTCACTCTCCAGTCTCCATTCGTCAGCATCAGTGTTTCACCCAGGTTACATCATAGACTCACAACTTGCTTCATTTTCATGCTCAATCCACTCTTTGAACTTTCAACTTTTCATGCTCCTATTTTATATAAGAAGCTTGTGTTCAACCTAGAAATAATACTAATTTCATATGAAAATTATTGATTGGTACCTAAAATGGTTTCTTCTTTTGCTTTCATTATTGGATGCTTGATATATACACGTTATTCATGATTTGGGGTTTGTGCATTTTTACAGCTTTTAGACACTATTCCATTTTGTAGTATTATGCAATGTTTCATTCCCATTTTTACAGCTTTCATATCCATTTTTACATTCCCATTTATATTGATGAATGTTTCTTCATCTTTACAGGTTTGCATATTATGGATTCCAGTGTTGGTGATTGTGAGATATTAGAAACCTCTGTCGGAGTTACACAAAATACCAGTGGAAATGTACAAGAGAAAGAGAGTACAAATGCTTCTCAATCAGAACAAAAAAGTGTATACCTCTAATCTCTCAACCATAACCAAAAAGTGGTAAGGCCTTAACCTCAGTTGCATGGAGATATTTTGAAAACGCTGGTATTGTAGATGGAAAAGGAAAGGCTAGGTGTTTAGGGTGTAAAAAATTATTGAGTTGTTCAACTAAGAATTGAACTTCCCATTTAATCCGTCATGTTGACAATTGCAATAAGACCGCTAAAAATAATGATATAGGTGTTATGTTACTCGATGGTGGAGGAGGGGGGTTGAAAAAAAGTATTTTAGTAGAAGATGCAACAAAAAAGTTACAATTGTTTACTTTATTACAATTTTTTTGTATGAATACTAAATACGTTGTAAAATTTAAGTTATTTAATTTTTTTAAATATAAATAGTCCAGGCCAGCCCGCCACAACTCGCGACCCTCTTTGAGCGGGCTTGGGCCTTAATTTAAGAAACATAAAATATAACCGGACTTTTTAGCCCGGTCCATCTTAGCCCGAATTAAAAGTGGGCTAACCCAAACCCGTCTGGGTAATTCGTTTTGACAGCTCTAGAACTAGACATAACTCGTTGAGTTAACCAAGTTAAATTATTGTGTGATTTTCTATCCCTTATATATCGAGCTAGCTCATGAACCTAACGAGTCAAACTGTATCTAACTCGAGTTTGGTTCGTTAATTTAATGAACTCAATTTCCAACTCAAGTTTAGCTCATTTGGTTCATGAACCAAGTTTATCGAGCTAAATAACGAATTGAATTTCGAACGAATATCGAATTGGTTCGGTTCATTGTCAGCCTTACAAACAACATACATTATAAAATTACTTCATTTGTAACATAATATCCTTACAAAGAAGACTCACAATTTCTATATCTTCATCTTGAACCATGTCTTTTCTTTTGAACAAAAAGTTCAAAATTGTCATAAATGCATTACTCATGACCATTATAAATAAATTCATCAAGGAGATGAACATTCACATACAAAAAACCTTGAGCATTTCTCTGTGAAAAATGTCTGAATATGGCAGCCAAATGATTTTCTCCCAATTGTCCAATTCCTCCGAAGATGATTCCTTTAACCCGAATGGCTCTAACCATATTTGTACCGTTGGTGCAAATGGTTGGTCTAATTGTCCACACCATAGACCACATAAGAGACCACGAGGTAGACCACCTGGTTCTAAGAACAAGCCAAAACCACCACTTGTGATAACACAAGACAGTGAAGAATCGTTGAAATAAAATTCTGGACTGACAACTGGCTAGGATCATCTTTGGTGGATCTCTTGAACATTCCTTCAGACCTTGGACCTAATCTGAAAGCCTATGTTGCTGACTTCATTCATCAGGGTAGATGGACAATTCCTAGACAATTGGTGGAGCTTTTCCCGAATGTTTCCAAAGCAATATCAAGGACCTTAATTCCAAATAGTGAGGATTAGATGGTTTGGCATGGAACAACTGATGGCAATCTATCTCTTAAAGATGCCTACTCCAACATATCTTAATTTGGTCGACTACAATTCCTCCCTCCAAATCCTTCATAGCTTGGAGATGGAAACATAATAAAATTCCCACGGATGAGAACCTTCATAAAAGAGGGTGCAATTTAGTATCAATGTGTAGTCTTTGTAACCAAAACCTTGAGTCCTCTAATCACATCTTCCTTCATTGTGCTCTTGCTCAACAGTTCTGGTTCTGGTTGAACTACACTTTCTCCATCAACATCGACATTTCCTCTTGCTCTACTCTTTGGAGGACAAGCAATAGGGAGTGGAGCTCTCAGACCAAAGAGGCCTTCTCTATTTGCATAACTCATATTATTGCTACAATTTGGTTTTGCAGAAACAAAGCAAGGTTTGATGATAGATTAATCCCAATGGTTAGAGCTTTGGACAAGCTAAAGCTGGACATTACTTTTGCTGCTAAGAATTCAAAGTCTTACGCAAATAATAGTCATGCTGAATCTGCTATTTTGAGGAACCTGAACATCCCTTTGCGTTTCAATAGATGTCCAACCATAAGGGAGATAATTTGGCATCCTCCTACCATAGGTTGGTTAAAGGTCAATGCAGATGGTGCAGCACATGGCAGTCCTGGTTTGGTGGGAGGGGAGGCATTTTCAGAGATCACCTTGGTAGATTTGTGGCATGTTTTGTTGCTTTCTATGGGCAATTGAACTTGCTCATGCAACAGGTTGGAATTATTTATGGATTGAGAGTGAGTTAACTTTAGTGGTGGGAATTCTCAAAGGAAATATTCAACCTCCTTGGAGTCTATCATCAAGGTGGAGTATTTGTAAATCTTTATTGTCTTCTATGTCTTGGAAGGTGTCCCATATATTCAGGGAAGAGAATTCTTGCGCGGATTTACTAGCTAATCATGGCTTAACATCTAGAGCCTTTACTTGGTGGGATTCAATCCCAGCTATAATCTTTTTGGATTGTAATAGAAATTGGTTGGGACTTCCAAGCTATAGGGTTCACAAACTTCTAATGACTCTATTTTCTTTCTTTAATAAAATCGGGTGCTTCAGCATCCTTGCTTAAAAAAAAATAAGTTTATATTAGTAAATAAATTTATGTATATGAACAAAAAAATTATCTAAAAATTATTTATATGAACACTCAATTTTGTCATACCCAATTTTATAATTTTTTATACAAAATTTAAAGTATAAAAGTTACAAATTTCGAAATAATAAAAGGCTATTCTAGTAAATTTTATAATTTACAGACTAACATAATTATTTTCAATCATTTATGGATGTTATAGTAATTTTTTAGGTTTTATAGTGTCATAAATGATTTTTTTGTCTAAAAAGCATATTCTGATAATTTTAAAAGTCAATTTTTTTTTGAACAAAATGAGAAATTTAACCTTAAAAAATAATTTTATTGAAAAATGAATTTTTAGCTGTACCAAAATCAGCTCTATATTCGAAGTATAACTAATGGTCATTTTATTTTCAACGGTTTTATTTTGAATTTAACTTGGTAAATTTAAAATTTAATTAGCAGTCTCCAATTAAAAAAAATGATTTCACAGTTTCAGTTTTAAAAATTAAATTGTTTGTTTGGAAAATTTATTTGTAGGTTTTTATATTAATGTTCGATTTAATATGGATGTTACAATTTTTGTCATAAAAGGAAATATCTGTTGTAGGCAAAACACATAAACAAATCTTAAGAACATGACTTCTTAATTTTTGTTATAAAAGTGAATGGAAGAACATGATTTCTAATGAATTTTGAATAGTTCAATCGTGACCTATGTTATTTCTTCCTTTTTACCTCAAACAGAAAATCGGTCTATTCACTTGTTCATCCTAAAATAAATAAATATTTTAGAATAATATGATTTAATATTAATTCACTTTCTTAAAAAATATGAAAATTATTTCTTTAATCTAAATTACAACATTATATCAAACATATCAAATTAATTAATTTATAGCTCAGAAATATGTACTCTTCTTTTCCATGTTGCACCTATTGATACGTAAGAGTAATATGAATTCTTCTTAAACACAAATAAAAAATAATATTTTTTGTATTAACAGTTAAGTTTTTAATTAAATAATTTTATGGATATAAAAGTTCATACATTTTAGTGAGGTACCGTTTTATTATGGACGAACGTGATGCTAATACATTCCATGATTTGTAATTGACTCCCAAGTTCAAAACTCTCGTTCAAAGATCTTTTTGTCCAAATTGAGCATAAAATATAGTTTTGTGCGTTTTAAGCGCGAAAAACATAGTGGCGACTCCAAACTTCTTTTGGGAGAGGTCAAATTCGAGTTCACCTCTTCCTAAGTTATAGAGCTAGTTTTCGACTGAAAATTGGATTCCAACAACTAACGATTGCGTTGGGGAATTTACCTCTAAGAAAGTTTGGCTGAAAGTCGTTACTTGCATGGATTGATATGTAAACACTCATATACCTTATCTTTTTACAGCTTTTGGGAGGGAATTAATTCATTTTTCAATAAAAAGATTTATGTGTTTCCTCATTCATTAACACTGTACACTTAAGTTCAAAACATGTATGCCATGAAATCGGGTATTAGTGATTAGGATTTGAGATAGAAGAGACATCAACTTTACTAATATTGTGAGTTAGCTGCTTTTTGGAGCTAGCCTCTTCTCATTTCTAACCTACAATATTTGTGTTTCTTTTCTTTCGAGATTGGATGCAATCTAATGATCTAGAAGTCTAGAATTTTTAATAAATCCACTTTCAACCAGATCTAATACCATACCATATACTTTATATTAGTAAATAAATTTTGTGTATGAACAAATTTTTTTATATAAAGTCCATGCATAACAGTACATATTTGTTAAAAAGGAAAATAATATGTAATCTACCTTAATAAATCATAAAATTTAATTCACAAGTGAAAGGAGTTAGGCTGGACTTGGTCAAAATGAGATAATGTGTTACAACCAAACTGGTTTTGATCTAAATATTTTTTTTTGTATAATCAACTATTTCAAGTTAATCTACTAGCTATTTCATGATGTTTTGATGAAAAATAAATAATTAAATTTTAATGAAAAATAGATTTGTGACTACTTATATACCAATTATTTTTAATCTAAAAAAATAAGTCAAGTCTCAAGTTTTTGTTAAATAAATAAAGTTTTTTTTGTATCTCATGAATAAAATAGAAAAGAAATATTTTTCTTACTTATCCAAAGTTATATACATTAGAAAAATATTCTTAAATTGAAAATTCAATGCGATCAATGACTAAACTCTTTCCACGAGTTATCGCGATCAAAGGATCAAGCGTGTCCAATAACAATAGCATTCAATGTCTCACACCCACAACCAAGTGTGTATATATTCATGCGCATCCAATAACAAGTTAGTCCAAGTGATAACTGTTTCAATGACAACCATATTCATTGACTTTAATTGTTTTACTCTTTCAAGTATAAATTTTCTTTATTTATCAAATGATTGTTATTTATTTAAAATAAATAACATCAACATAAATGATAATGTTTTTTTTAATAATTATTCTTGAATTAAATGTTATTTTTCTTAGTAAGAGAGAATTAGTACTCTTTTAAATGCAAACCTTGTACTCTAACCTTTTGCATAAGAAGAAGACAAAATCATACTTACAAAACATCTCTATAATGCCTAAGAAAACACTAATAGCAGAATGAACATTTCAAAGACATCAATAGGCTCTAATCATATAGAGTGAGTCCAACACATTAGTTGCATATTTGAATTCATTTCAAGACTCAATCGTGCTCCTTTCATTACTTGCTTTTGGATACCAAACTCAATGGAACATATTGCAATAAATGTTATTCCGAAACTAAGAATATAGTTGAAGATACTATTTGTAACACCACAGTTATGTCATGCGACCTACCCGATCCATTCATGATAGCTTAATGATAGCGACTCATGGAATTAATGACTATTTGTCCCTGAGGTCATGGGTTCGAGTCGCAGGAGGCTTCCCTTTGTGGAGAATAAAATACTGCATGGAGTATTTAAGCTGGTGGGTGACACGCTCAGTGTAATCATGGATCGGGGAAGTCGCATGACATAACTGGGGATGTTACACTATTAGGACTTGTATGAAGTCCAAGAAAATAAACTACAAAAAAACTACTTGGGAAGATTGAAGTTAGTGATGTGAGTCAATCTTGAGAGATCTTGTACAATCTAATGATCAAGTGCTTAAGCGTATATATTTTAGAGTTGAGAGAGGCTATTTGTGTAAAATAATACTTCTAACTATTTAATAAATAGTGGGAAATTCTTTTTGTGATAAAAGACTAGATGTAACTCGTGGAGTGAACCAGGATAAATTAGTGTGTGATTTTCTATCCTTTCTTTTTTGGTGTTTTTTATACTAATTGGGTAGAATTGAACTTGAAGCTCGTGTACTTTTCAAAACCGTTATAATCGTGTGCTTAATATACAATTGTTGTCAAAAAGTTCTTGGTAAAAATATAATTTCTACAATCATAATTCAATCCATTATCTTGTGCTTGTCTATGTTGATTTCAACATGAAGTGGCTTATGTGTGGACACTATTATGGTAAGAAATGAGAATAATTATTATGAATTAGTGTGGTCAATTTAGATCATGATAAATGATATTATTTTTCAATAAAAGAAAGCCAGTTATACCCAAATCATGGATTTAATCTAAACTAGATTGTGGACTTAGTTTTTATCTTATTTGGCACCAATTGAATTAGAGAGAAAAACTTGTGTGAAGACATATGTATCAATAAAACTTTGCCAACATATTAAAAATTTAATTTCAATTCAATTTTTGTCATAAATAATAGCACCAAAAAACCATAAATACACTTATCTCTAAATGTGATATGTTGTGTACGTCTTCATAGAAGTTTTTCTCTGGATTAGATCTATGTCAACACTTTTCATTCTTAAAATTAAATTAATAATTTTACACATATATAGTCCAAAAAAATATAAAAACAAGATGAGGATCACTTGACTGATTCCAAAGATAAAAATATGTTTTCACTACGTATATACTAAGAATATTTCATATGGTCTAATTAATGATTGTCAGAAGAGCAGTAATTAAGGGATCAAGAAAGTGAAAAAAATGCATTAGAAAACTAAATTATTCTGAATACATTAAATTTACCTTTTTCCATGAAAACTTTCCTTCTTTAATACATTAGAAAATCTAATGTTGTTTAACAAATACTTCATTAGGAACATACAAGAAATATCCTTACAAAGTAGGGATCTTAGAACCTTGTTTTTCTTTTAAACAAAAAGTTCAAAATTGTCATAAATGCTCTACTCTTGTGACTACTATAAATAAATTCCTCACAGAGAACAAAATCCACATATGAAAAATCTTGAGTTATTTCTTAGTCTGTGAAAAAAATCTTGAGTCACTCTTCTTATCCTTTTTTATCTTCATCCAAAACCTTGCATCTGTGAAAAAATGTCTGAATATGGTAGTCCAATATTTTTCTCCCAATTGTCCAACTCCTCCGATGATGATTCCTTTAACCCAAATGGCTCTAACCATGTTTGCACCGTTGGTGCAAATGGTTGGTCAAATTGTCCACATAAGAGACCACGAGGTAGACCACCTGGTTCTAAGAACAAGCCAAAACCACCACTTGTGATAACACAAGACAGTGAAGAATCGTTGAAACCAGTGATCATTGAAATCGCCACCGGCTTAGATGTGGTGAAGGTGGTTGAGAACTTTGCACGCCGCCGTCAAGTTTGCATCTCAGTGATAAGTGGGTCAGGTTCCATTTCTGATGTTACCATTCGGAACCCACTTCCTCATTCTCCTTCTTTCACCATCCATGGACCTTTCACTTTGTTGGCACTTACTGGAACCTTTGTATGTGGCCCTTCATCTTTTCCATCAAACCCTAATCATCATTTTCCAATGAATACTAACTCCTTTGGGATTTCCCTCTTAGGGTCTCAGGGTGAGATATTTGGTGGGGTTATTGATGGTAAGGTTGTGGCTGGGTCAAATGTGACTATCATGGCTACAGTGTTTAGAAAACCTGAGTTTCATAAGGTTGGATTCAATGGCAATGATGATGGTGGTGTAGTTGAAAAGGATCATATTCATAATGGAAATAATGGCCGTGTTAACATCAATATGTCTGATTTGTTGAATCCTCAAGTTCCTTCGGTTGAAGATGATGTGATGCAATGGGGACGAATGTATTCATCAACTTTCTCAGGAAACTATTGATGCATGACAACATTGATTATGGGATTCAGTTTTTTTTCTTTTTTAGGTTTCAATTTCTCTTTGATTTTCATTGTTTAATGTTATATCTATACCATGAAACTTAGTTAGTAAGTTAGTCATAAAAGTTGATACATAAACATTATCATAGAGAATAGTTTTCTTGACTACTAGATGATGTTGCTCTATGGCCAATTTTAATGTAGTTCTTTTGTACTTTTTTTATTTTTTATTTTTTAGTAGTTTTTTTGTACTTCTTTTTTCCTTTTAATTTTATTGTAATTATCCTTTTTTCTAATAATATTTCTTTTGCTGATATTGCTCTATGGCCAGTTATAATGTAGTCTACTTAGTCTAATTAGAAAAATATTAAGGTTGAACATTAAGTTTCAAACAAGATGTACTAAAGGACAAAAGAGATTGTAATATGAGCTGTTTAATTTATATAAAGGTTACTTTGTGATAGAAGTATTGATTGGCATAAAATAATATTAGATTTTGTTTTCTATATTTTATTGGTAGAAAATTTAATGGTTTACAAACATGGAAATTTGTTGTAGCAACTTACGTTTATTACTCACCATATATAGCTTTAATAAATTAAGAAATTAATTTATAGCTTGATTCAGTCAAAGTGGAAGAGATACAAGTCAAAGTGGAAGAGATACAAGTCAAAGTAGAAAAGAAACAAATTTCTTAAAAAATGTAACTTTAAATTGTATGAGACTGAAAAACTTATTTTTGTAAGATGTTCATGTTAGTCATTGCTGTTACATTATGTAGGTGTGAGAAAATTTTAGATCCTTAATTTAATTATATGAGGTGTGTATGTCAAAGGTCGACAAAATTAATAACTTCAAAGAAATTGTGATGAAAATATAAAAATAAGTACATACTGTATATCAAAAGAATTTATTTATATAATAATTTTATAATAAATTTTGAATAAAATAAGTCTCATACAAATTGTGAATATGTAAGATGTACTTTCATTTTGGCTTAATTATTGTTAATTATTGAAGACTTGAGTCCAATATATTTTTTAGATCATCTTCTTAATGAGCATAATTAGTCTAATACCTTTTCACTACAAGTCAAACTCCTATTCCATATTCACACGTCAATTATATGATAATATAGAACAATGATAATTACAACCAACAAAATATTAGATGAATTTATGTGTAGAATACAAATAATTAGCAAGACAAATTTTTTTAAAAAAAATAATAAAAACAATACCATACTTGTCATATGGAGATAAAATATGTAAAAAAAAAAAAGAATTGGGGTCCCTATCAACCCATCAATTATGGCACTGTGTTATGCACTTGTTGCACCCCTCACTAGCAAATGCCTGTACATGTTTAGGTGTTTTTTTGTTTTCCATATGTATCTTCGCACTGGAGGCAATCTTATTTGAGTTGGGAACATCCACAGGTACGTGAGACTAACTCTTCCAACGGACATTTTTACCATCCACAAAACTCGAACCAGAGACTTTGCTTAAGGGGAATCAAGCATGTACCACTTGAACCAACGCATCTTGGTACATGTTTAGGTGTTTGATCATATATCAAAGATTAATCTATCATTTGTGCATTAAGTATATCTATAATTTAGGAACATAAAGAAATTCTTTGACAAGTTCACTAAAACATTTAATTCATAAATTTTTTAATATATATAAATATAGGGTAATTAGAAGTAGGCATTTAAGCTTCAAGGAAAGCCATTATCCAATATTGATGTCCTCCAAATTATCATTTTTTCCTTAGAATTAAATATTGCCTAGCTTCTTGCAAGCAATATTAATCAAATGGTAAAAATTTTAAGTTTACTAGTAGGGTCTAACTCCCACTCCCTCCCTCCATTCTCCTAAATCAGCTATTTATATGTATTATTTGTCCACAGCCATAATAAATATTGCATTTCAACCAATTTCCATTATCAACAACATTTACAATGTTGCATTTCAACCAATTTACTTGCAAACACTCTTCAACCAATTTACTTTGCACATCTAAGCAGCCTTGACAACCCTCTCCCCTATAACAAGAAATCAAATGTTAACCCCATAGGGAATGTTTTTTCTACCTTCTCCATTTCCATAATAATGCTAAGTTGAACGCCCTTAATTTTTTTTTAATTTTAAAACCACCATATGTCCAGGTGTATAACATATGTTAAAAATTAAAATAATAAATATTATTATATATAAAATGATGAAAATATTTATATTAAAATCACAAAATTTAAATATCAACACATTGTCAATGTTATTGAACATTTCTCGCTCAATATAAATGACTAGACAGTTTTTATCAATGCATTTTCCATTCGATTACACAACCTATTTTTCATAATTTTCACAGTTGAAAAGACCCTTTCTACCATTTTTGTAAGTCTTAAGTTGATTATCAAGCATCGCCTAATTAATTGAACAAAAATTATCACATGGTAAAACTTTGCAAATTCAATCAATTTTATCATATCAAAACTAGAGAACAAATTAGTTAGATTCAAATAAGATATACAAAGAAGCAGCTGAACATTTGTTTTGGAGAAACAATCATAATTTTTTTTTAAGTTTCATATCCACAATTGTATAAAATTATTCAACACGATAATAGTTATTTTAATTTTCATGAAACATGTCATGACATTTGCAAAAATAAATTTTGAACTTATAAAATTGTAAGTAGGATACATATTTTAAAAACAGTTGTGGGTATGTGTTTGGGCAACTTGAGGTGCATGTAGAACCATCAATGATTAATATATTATTCTTGGAATTCTAGAAGACACCTTTGGGAGCTTTAATGAAGAAAAGAAGGTAGACCCTTGATAAAATGATTGTTTTTAATCCGACAATTCAGCCTTTAAACCACTACATGCTAACATTTGTAATTTTATTTTGCATATTGTTGGAATTATAGGTTGAGATACAAGGAAAAACTAAATAATCAAAATAATATATTGTATTGATTATACTGTGAATGATCATGTGATGATATTGTGATATAAAAGACATAATATTAACATTTATTTATACTAATACTATACTTCGAATTAAATAAGGAAACAAATCATAAAAGATAAAATAAAGTAATTTCAATCTTAAAAGATCTTCTAAGATATTATAAACAAATCTAAGATATACTTATTATAATATGATATATTATCCCTAAATCTTTGTATTATCTAAACATTCTGTATATAATAATTTAGATATTCTATAATACTTTTATATTTATATATATATATATATATATATATATATTCTAATCTAAGATATAATTATTATAATATTCTAATATTATCTCTCTATATTTGTTACAAATAATGCCTTTAAAAAGGGAAGTAACCATAATAATTATATGGACTCCGATAAGCATTGCTTCAAGGAGTTGCAAATGTTGATGAAATATGCAGTTAAGATGATAGAATGATAGCTATAATGAAGGTTGTCTAAGGTAGATGAAAAAAATTATATAAACATTAATGAAATAGATTGCACAATGACCAATGATGAGATATGCAAGCTCTAGGTAAAAGAAATTGAAGAAGATATAGACAATAATGCTTAACTATTCATGATAGATGCTATCTTCAAGTGTAAACACCATAGATAGAAGCAACCAATGTTTAACCATCCATGACAGAAGCAAACAACGGTTAACCATCTATGACAAAAGCTGTCTCCAAGCTTAACATCCTGGACAGAAGCAAACAATGCTAAGATATGAATCATTTCAATAATTCTATATCCAAATATCCCCTAAACATGGAGCATACACATTATATGCATCCAATTTGGAAGGAAGGTAAAATAGTAACGGAAACAACAATCCTTAAAAGTGGAATGACAACAACGACTAAGAATCAATTTGGAAAGAAGGTGACAACCAAAAGATGAATCAACAAAAAGATCACAAGCTTAAGCTTATGTTTGTCTTAAAGTGGATATCATGGCTCTAATACCATGTTTGAATTATAGGGTTGAGGTATAGAAGGAGAAAATGAAATGACCAAAATAGTAAATTGTGAATGATTATATGGTGATATTATAATATAAAATACATAATATTGACCTTTATTTATACTGATACTACACTTCTAAATAAATAACTAAAGAAATCATAAAAGATAAGATAAAACAATCTCAATTCTAAAGGATTTTCTAATATACTATAAACAAAACTAAGATATGATAATCATAATATCATATATTATATCTATATTTATGTATCATCTAGATGATCTCTATAATATAATTTTCTAAAATACTTTCAAATATTCTAATACGTGCCACTAAATATGTCATTTGTTTTAATGTGTGAGAAAAATGAAATTAAAAAACACATCATTAAATCTTTATTGTTAGCTAATAAATTTATTTTCCAATCAAATAATGTAGCACACTAAGTTGGACATAAAGAGTGGGTGTGTTCCCTCTCGTTTTTTAAACTTAGACTCAATACTTTATCTATGAAAATAATTAAAGGTTTAAAAAACAGAGAGAAATTGAACCTTTTCTAAAAACATGTTCAATATGTCAAATATTAAAATATTTTATTTCTCAAATGACACATTACTTTTGCCATCAAAATATTAGTGTGCCAAAAACCCAATTATAGAGGGGAAGACTTTTGATAACTTCTTGACACAATGCAGACTACAGCTACAACATGAAAAAATGGTGCAAACAATCTCCAAAACCCTGGTCGCGAGTTGACAACAAACAAACATGTGGCTATCTAGTTGATGCATCAATTCCAACAATAAAATATTCAAATAGTTTCACTCCTAAGCTAAGCTAAGATTAAGATAAACATAAAGTAACATAAGAATATAGAATGGAATAGTTGTCCTCTACAAGTGAGTACAATATGATATAACAGCAATATATATTACTAAATTATAAAATGATAATAGATGATAATTTGGTATTCTGCATAAGTTATTTATAAATAGTAGAATATATTATAAAAATATGTATAAGATGAATAAAATAATATGTTTTTATAATATAAATAAATAATATTTAATTTTAATACAATAATATAATAGTATAAAAAGAAACAATATGTTATTATAATATAAGGAAATATTATATTATTATGAAAAATTATATATAATATAATATCATTTTTATACAATAAGGTTATTATAACATCTGGAATTTTCTATTTCATGTGAGTAAAAGATATGGATTTGCTTTTATAGATTTATCTAAAAATAGGTAAATATAATTTTTTTAGATGAGTTGTAGATCTTTTAATGTTTATCCAATAAGTTCATGATTAAATAAGTTATTTCATTAATTATCTTATAGTTAAGTCAATATTTATCTTCCAAGAATTAGATTTGTTTCAAAAATATATTTTAAGCTATGAATTGTGCTTTATTATATTATTCAAGTATTCACGTATTTTTTATACATAGTGAATTTGTATTAAATATGTTTTGTCCGTATTTATATTTTGGTAAATAGAATATGGAATAATATAACTAGTATTATTTATTTTGGTAACATTATCTTATTTTAATTTGACTAGTTATATTTATCATAACATTTATCCTAAAATATTTTGATTAGGTTATCACATTTTTATCTTTTAATCATTTTCCTTATAATTATGTAAAACTTATCACATTATGAATATGTATCAATTAGAGTTACAATTATTATATATATTATTTATAATTCAAAACAAAATCCTAAGCCTATGCTACTTTCCACATTTCTTTTGTCTGTACTATGTGTATGTCCAGGTTTGTTGCAGTTGTTCTGTGATCATTGATGGAAATATAGACAAGAAGAACTTAACTAATATATAGTTAAGTATCTTGTTTATATTGAGATTATTGGCTCTGATTTAGGAATACCATTGGTCTTTTGAACTAATTTTTTGTATATAAGTTATATTTTATGAAAAAATACTTAAGAGTGATTCTTTTTGCATACATGATGTCTTTTATAATCATTATATTAAGGTTAAGATTAATGATTTTGTAAAGATACATACTTAAACAAATAGATAATTATTTAAATCATGGTTTTGAGGTTGAATGTGACACCTCGTTTTTTTGGTAATGATAATATTGAATATTTTTGCATCTTGATCATGTTAATGAAAATAAATTTTAAATTCACTCTGATTTTCTAGCAGGTTGCCTTTAATTTTCCATAAATTTTGATCGTATTTTTATAATGAAGTCCTAGTTTCTAAGTTGCAAAAATGGGGTGTTACAATTATAATAAAGAATATAGTATTATAGTATCACGTGAAATAATGATATTAATGTTTTTATAATCAAAGTGTATTAAAGAGGAACATTAAAATGTAATATTTATGCACTAATAATATAAATATTTATAAATATTTAGTACATCTAGTGAATATTCTTAATGTAAAGTTTAGGAGGGCAACAATATTTAATTATAATTTGTAATTAAGATTAATTGAGTAACAAAAATAAAAAGAAATATAGATAATTACTTTAAAGTTTCAAAATAATATATTAATTCTAAATAACAACTAAAGATGTCAAAGAAAAATATATATTCATTTAAAGTTCGCTCTTCGTTAAAGACTTCAATTCATCGAAGATTGAATTAAGGGTAAAATTTTCAGCTATTTATTTTCAATATAAATCACAATGTTGACTACAAAAATTCATCTTTTATTTTATTACATAGTTTTGTTTGGTTGTCTTCATTGCTGAAAATGGTCTTCCTGTAGTAGGTAAACTAGAATAATTAAGATAAGACGAATAACTCAATCAAACAAATAATATGCATTCATTTTTCTCGTATTATCAAAGTTGTAGTTAAATCAGAGATGGTTGAGAGTTTTTCTAACATGAATGACTAACGACATCAACAATAAAAGTTGAAATTGACATCTCAAGAAAATTTTCTCTTACTCGCATTGAAATTCATAGGGTAGAATTTTTTCACAAAAATACATATGTTATCAATATTAAATAATTTATAAAAATTCATAGAATCTTATCACTTTTTCCGCAAAGTTTGACAAAGAGAATTTGTGATCTCATAATATATTTCAAAAGTGAAAAATCATTATAAACTCAAATGAAGTAAAATGATTATAAGCAATATCTACACAAGTAACGAACTTTATCTATTATCTATAATTTTTAAAATGGCCACACAATTTGCACAAGGTAAAAAATATATTTGAAAAAATGTAATTTTTTTTTTGAAAAAACAAAATCCAATTGGGCATCGATTTAGTGAAGTAGTTCGAGAATCTTCTAAAGATGGACCATCGATTTAGTGAAGCAGTTCCAAAATCTACTGGAAAGTAGGATTTAAAGTACATTAGACATGAGGTTCTGAAATGCATAAATAACACATTAAGGTACATGACATGGAAAGCTCATATTGCACATCGAGGTACAAGACTAGAAAGTTCAGATTGCACATCGAGGTGAAAGACCCGAAAAGTTTAGAATGCACATCAAGGTAAAAGACCCAAAAAATTTGGATTGTACGTCGAAGTAAAGAACCCATAAATTTTAAGTTGTGCATTGAGGTACATGACCTGGAAATTTTAATTTGCATGTCGAGGTACAGAACCCAGAAAGTTTAAGTTTCACGTCGAGGTAAAGGACCCAAAAAGTTTAAGTTGCATGTCAAGGTACAAGACCTAAAAATTTTAAGTTGCATATTGAGATACGAGACCTAGAAATTTAAGTTGCATGTCAAGGTACAGGACCCGAAAACTTTAACTTGCATGTCGAGTTATAGGACCCAAAATGTTTAAGTTGCACTTCGAAATACAGGACTGGGAAAGATTAAGTTGTGTGTCGAGGGATAGGCCAAAAAGTTTGGACTATATTGCATGTTGACATACATGACCCAAAAAGATTAAGTTGCACATCATGGTATTAGACCCAGAAAATTTAAGTTGCACATCGAGATACAGGATCTGGGAAGTTTAAGTTGGACGAGGTATAAGACCTAGAAGGTTTAAGTTGCATGTTGAGGTGTAGTACCTGGAAATTTTAAACTACACATTGAGGTCTAGAATCTGGAATTTTTAAGTTGCATGTAGAGGTAGATGTGGCAAAATTAGCCACAATCCACAACCCATCCAAATCCATCCGTTTGAGCTAATGGATTTAAATAGATATAATCCAATAGATATTGTTGATAATGGATGGATTCAAATCCATCCATTATATCCAATGGACATCCATGGATATATCTATTTGGATGGATATCCAATCCATCCAAAAATAAAAATAAAAAAAATGTTTTTCTTTGCATTCTCACTCTTTTCTTAATATTTTATTAAATCAATATCAATTATAGGAAATGTGTATGTAGTTAATATTAAAATTTTATTCTTAAGTACATAACATATAGATGTATGACAAAAATGTATGCACTAACCAATGTATGAGTTTTATACACTACCACTGCAGCATCCACCATTTATATTTAATTATCATTGACTATTAAAAAAAGTAATATAATTGAATGGTGAATAATATAGTGATTATGTATAAATCTTTATACTGACCGTGCATAGGTATTACACTCTAAAAATACTTGTTAAATAATTTACACATAGAACCTTAAACGTCACATACTCATAGAATTTTGAAAAAAATATATTTCTATAAAATTTCAAAAAATCACATTTTAAAAAGAATCACTTCTTAAAAATTGATTTCTAAATGATTGTAGAAGTGTTTTTTGAAAAGGTGATTTCCAAAAATGTTTAGTTGAAATAATAGTTTTTAAAATAATGATTTTCTTCGATAGATTTTTTAGTTCGAATAAAAAAAAATAGATTGGTTATCTATCCATCCAAATCCATGAAAAGTGAGTCAAGGATAAATTGGATGGATTGGAATCCATTGGATATGAATGGATTGAATAACTTAAAATGTATTTTAAATAGATTTATATGGATTAATGGATGTCTTTCCATCCATCCATTAGCATCCAAATCCAAATCCATTCAAATCCATCCATTTGCCACCCATACATAGAGGTATATGATCCAGAAAGTTTAAGTTGCATGTCGAGGTACAGGACGCGAAAACTTTAAGTTGCAAGTCGAGGAACACTACGTGGAATGCATGTATTTTGAAGCATATTAAGTAATGGTATGAGTGTCCAATAGTATGTTATGTTTGATTTTTTTCATGATGTCATGTATGAATTATGTGTGGAATAAAAGGTGGAATTCATGCATCAATCTTCTAGTGTGCTCATATTTTTTATTTTGATAAATTAATTTGTTTATTTTAGCTCGATTGAAATATGACCCTTTTTAGCCATTTTTGACGAAGACGATATGTTGATGACTTACCTCCCATTCTTCCTCAATGTCATCTTGAACAGAACATTTAATCCCGATAATGTTGCCCCAATTGTTTGGAACTTCATCCTGACAAGTTGTTTGTTTCCCTTCAAAGGAAATAAATTGATTGCCCAAATTTGCTAAAAGTGTGATGGACATTTGCATAAGGGTGTTTATTTAACTTTCCCTAATTTTTGCTCGAAATACATGATGTAAGTATCTGTTAGGAACTATATCTTTTTCCATGATACTAAGTTACAATTGCAGATCTTTGACTCACCATCCCTCCCCTTTTCATAGGTCGCCCTAATGGGTTTTTAACCTAGTACTCTTTTTCTTTTGTTTTTTTTAACACTCTAGGTAAAATTGCCTCAGCTTTGGGATCTGTGAATCTTTTCCATATGAGAAAAACCGGATCAAACCCAAAAAAATGCCTTGATGTGAGATACTGAGAGTTATCCTTGCGTTCAAATTGTTTCGATAGGCTTTAATCTAGGAGGCCTTTGATTGGAATCATGCCAAAACTGTCTCAGATTGGGAGGTTGTTTCTCCCCCTTTTTAGTGTTCTTTATCTCATGTACAACTTGATGAATGTGAAATTATGCTACATTTGCATTGCATTATAGGAGATAATTAGGACTTTAGGATTGTTTTTAGCTTTTATTTATCTTTGTTCGGGTTGAGCGGGGTTTTGGCTATATTGTGCAGTTTGGATGGATTAAAGCCAAAAAGAGTAGAGATTGGGTGCAAGAAGATGGAATTTAGTGTTGAGGCTATGCGAAAACCAATTGAAGGGCCAAAATAAGTCATAGATGTTATATTATATTCCTATTTTTTTAGATTTTATTTGTTGGGCTTAGCCCAATATTTTATAATTAAGATAATTTACACTTTAGACTTTACACTTTATACTTTACATTACAATTCTCTAATTTAGAATTTGGTATTCTCTTCTCAATTATGAGTGAGTAATTCCCTTTGTTTCTAGGATTGGGGCTATGCCCTTTTACATTCAATAAACACTTGTTCTTACTTCTATTTCATTGAGTGTTGTGATTTGAATCATTAAACTGATTTTAATTCGTATGAGTTGTCTGGCCAACAAATTACACCTCTTAGATACATTGGGGAATGACCGAGAGGTGAATCCAACTATTTGACCATTCAGTTATTCAAACTAGAATCCTAATTCACGAGAGTACTATTAGGATTCTCGGGGTTTTTTTAGAATATACCTTAGATTGCTGCGAAGCGATTGGATAAAAAGATCCAAGTAAAGAATTTGATTGATAATCATACCACGAGAGTAGGTGCGACTTCAATTGAGTACACGTGTCGGAGCTCGAGAAAAGATGAAAAATATCAGAGAGCAATTCACCATCACAACTTAAGGTTTATGAAAAGGAGCAAAACAAGGATTTGCAAGTGTAATGGAAGTAACCCTTATCCTGGGAACTCATCCTAAATTAGATTTCAACCTTTTTTGTTTTTTAATATTTTCATAATTATTCTTGTCAATTGCTCAATTGTTCTAAATTTACTTTTAATTCATCTTTGAGTTAAGTATAAATTAATTGTTATAATTAATGGAATGTTTCAGTCCTCGTGGGATCGAAATTTTATTACTTGACGACATAATTGTGCACTTGTGATTTTCCCCATTACAGCTCTTTAAAAAGAAATACTAAAAATAATGATCATGCAAACTTGGTAACGGTTGGACTATAAGTGGTGATGATATTTGAATTTAATGTGGTGATGAGGAAGAGAAAATTAGATTTTATGTATTAAAAATGAGATATTTCTATCAAAAAAATTTAGTTTATCGAAGTCATCATTTTTTTTGTCATAGTGTGCATCTTAGGCAAATCTATCCTTAAAAAGGCCTTTTCTCATACCATAGTGTGCATTTTTTTATTTATCAAATGTGTGATCCTCATACCATTTTCTCCTTTCTCATGTCTCCCCTGTCCTATTTTTTAAATAGTTTTTGACATGATGTTCAAATAATAGGAAGCTTTTGGATTTTTGTAACGGATTGGCTAGAGGTCTAAAATCAATGTTGTAACCTTTCCCAATAGAATATAAGTGGTTCCTTTGACGGTCATTGATAGCATATTTTCTTTTCCCTAACTTTTGTTTGATATAATCATTAATTCTCACGAGGCTTTTCTATATTTTTGTCTTTTGTTCTTTGTTTGCAATATAACGAATGAAATTTTTTGTTTGACTTGACTTGAATTTATTATCCTTAGGTCAAATAGGGGGAATGGTGTATGAAGAGTTTATTCATTTTCTAATAATTGAATATCAAGGAAAACAGATGAAAAAAATACATTCCCTAGGGTATTGATGTTTTATGATCGGAAGAAATCTCTTTTTCATAATGTATATGGTTCAAATGGGGTGACTACAAATATGTTCTTAGTATTCGAGAATTAGCAAAGAAGCATTGTGTCATCAGAAAGCTTAAGGTTCACACCACTTTGGTCATATTAATGCATGATTTATTTTTTTTTAGTATTTTTCATCTGGGTGAATATGAATTTATGGAATGAAGTATGGGAGAGTAAATTTTCATGATCAATGCAATAGTATGTACTTGTTAAAAATATATACAATAGAAAACAAATCTTTATTTTTGGAAGGAAGCATGAGTGAACGAAGCGGTAATCAGGATTGAATTGGACATCTGGGGGTGTTCAAATTTCTCTATGTATTTCACATTAGAAAGAGATGAGCAACACAAATTTCTCTAATTTTCTCTTCTTTTTTTTTTGGATGTTTTCCTGGTGTGTGTGTGTTTTCATTTTTGGTTGTGCCTCCCTTCTATTTATAGAGGGAATTTAGTGTTACATATCAGTGGTCTAGGAACACCTAAAATGGGGATTGAATAGGTATAGCGGTTAAAAATTACCACTTTTTAACAACAACCCAACTGCTGGGAAAACAGTCCAGTTAATCGATTAACAAAAGGGTTTAATTGATTAACACAATTACAGAGCAGATTAACAGAACAAACAAATTGCACGACAATTAAGATACACTTTAAACAAATATATTTCAGATATTTTTGCATACAAATATTAACTATATAGCATTAAATGTCATTCAATGAACAAAAAAATTCTGACCCCTTAGACTTTTAAATGTCATTCAATGGCAGTTCTGCCATTTTGTAGGCCCATCGTGAGTAAATAATTAGAGCTCCTAATTTAACTATATAAAACTTAAATATCAAAAAATAAAATTGAGCATTTAAATTAAATTCCAATGACAAAATAAAATCAAATACTCATAGTATATCAAATAATTAATAATGTACAAAAATTACAATAAATTTTAAAGAAAAAGATATGTCAAAGAAATCGTGAGAAGATAAGACGCACTTTTTTTGGGTGCGATTATTGTTATTTATTGGAGACTTGAGTCCGATATATTTGCATGAGGCCATCTTCTTAATAATAATTAAATTGTCTCATATTTTTCTCACTTCAAGTTAGACCCTTATTTCAATTATATGATAATATAAAATCATAATTATTATACCCAAAAAAGTAATAAATAAATTTATATGTAGAGTAATAATAATTTATATGTATTGGTTAGCACCCCTTGTGTTGATTAAATACAATTTGCTTATAAGAAAAGTAATAATAATTGATAACACAACAAATTTTAAAAAGATTAATAAAAATAATAAGAATAACACACTTGTCATCATAGATAAAATTGAATGGATAAGTAAAAAAAAAATGGATCCCCAATTAATTATGGGTCATGTGTTGCGCACGTGCTGCACACTCTCACTGAGTCCTTACACCATCCAAGACCTAACCATTGACCATAATAACATCCATATTACCAACAAAATGAAAATTCTATTATTAAAAACTACCCAAATTCTTGGTTATTTATAGATAACTTATTTTAATTTCAATGATTAAGAGTATCCATTTCCTACCCTTAAAAAAATGATTGATTAAGGTGCATGTATGAATATGACATTGCAGTTCAATCCAACGATTTTTTTAGATGGTAGTTGAGTCCAATGAATTAATATGGCGTTCTTTGATTAACTTTGTCATTTGGACATATATATAAAAATGATTTTTTGTTAATTATTAATTAATTATACTTATCAAATTTGACATCAGTGTTGCGATTAAAGTAATCTAATTGAGCTGAATTAGGAAACAAGTACCTAAAATGACATAAGAGCACACCTTTCTCATATTTCATTAATTTAACATTGTTATAATTTTAAATATGTAGATCTCTAAAACATATATAAAGATAATTACGTCTAAACTTAATTATATATTCTAAAATTAATTCGTCGGAATCTATAATTTTCCTTTTAAAAAGTATACATTCCTATAATAATATGCCAGAATTGTACAAAGCAAAAAATGTAATCTCTGATGAAAAATGTTACCATGTCTATTCTTATTTTCCACATCTTCTTTGCATCTCTATCAACTCAAAGATTAGGAATGTATACTTTTCGGAAATCAAGTATTGAAATTTATATTTTTTAAAAGCTATACATTCCACCAAACTAGTGTAGGAATTTATACTTTTTGGAAAACGAATATTGTCTAAGTGAAAATTCTAAACAAACTTTCACTTCCCAATAAACATTGTGGGAAGTGACTTTTCACTTCTGAGTAAATTAACCAACAAAATCAAACTTCCACAATGAAAATGAAAATAAAAGTATTTCGGATTATGAGAAATAAGATAATTGTGTATGTGGTTAAGTGAAAAAATAATACAAATGAATGATGAATAATGTATTGATTATGAATAAATTTTTATACTTACCGTGCATATATATTACACTCATAATAAAATATGAGGTTAAGAGAATATGAAGAGGAAAAAGAAATAAAAGGAAAATATTATTGTTTTATTGTAAATATTTGGGTCCTGAATTAAAAATGTGGATAAATAGCATCTCTAACATGAGTAGTAATTTTAAGTTTTTTTTGTTATGTTTATAGAAATAGAATTTCAATTTAAAGATTAAGAGGATCCGTTTCCTACCCCTTAAAATTAATGGATTAAGGTGTATGTATGACATTGCAGTTGAGTCAACGGATTATTTTTTTATGGTAGTTGAGTCCAATGAATTAATATTGACAACTTTGATCTACTTTATCATTTTGCATGATATATAAAAAGGATATTTATTCATTATTATTAATTATACTTACTTAATAAAATTTAAAAATTAATGGTGTGATAAAAGTAATCAAATTGATAACAAAAAAAGTAATCAAATTGAGCTAAAATTAGGAAACAAGGATCCACATTTGACATAACAGCCAACTTTTCGCATATTTAATTTATTTTAAAGAATGAAATTCGTACATATGAGTATATATTCTAATAGCTATCTGAATGTAAAAAAAAAATTGTGGAGTAGCTGTCTGAATATAAAAATAAATTTCCATAGGTATCTCTGTGAATGTAAAAATATATATTCAAACAGAAACATGTTTAAATGTAATTATATATCTTGACATTGATTTTTTGGAATCTATAGTTTTTCTTTTAATAAGGTATACATTATGACAATCAAATGTTAGAATCATAAAAGGCAAAAAAAAGGTGTCATTCATGGTGAAAAATGTTGCCCATGTCTTTTCCTGTTTAAGGAATGTAGACAAAAAGAAAATTGGTCAAAATGAAAAATCAAAATTGAGGCAAAATTAAACATGCTTGCATAGAAATGTTTTTTTCAAGTAAGAGTATTTTCTTACCCTTTGAATAAATAATTAAACTCTTTCGTGATGTGTGATTGTCTCTCCTAACAAGTGTTGCTCACAAAAATTAAATTTTTAACAATTTAATCATCCTAAAGATTTAGCAGAGTCTTACACTACTAAACCAACATTTTATTGATGATAACACAACAGTGATTGATTCTTAGGTCTGTACACCAGAAATTGAAAATCCAGTTGGATATGTATGGTTTTTTTGTGCCAAAAAAAGAAAAGAGTAATAATACTTTGTATAGATTATATTTTTACTTTTTGTTTATAACATGCGAGATTACAATATGTTTATATTTATATATTTTAGCTGAAAACTGAATATAAGTTAATTTTTTTGTTTAAAAAAGGTAAAATATTATTTTTTATAAAGTAAATTACATAAAAGTATGAGATTATTATTTTTATGATGTGATAATTTTGGTTGTTTTTATACTATTTTTAATCTATACATTTTAATATTTAGCATCATATATATTTTTACTATAAAAATTTTAATTTTTAATACCACATTGAAATTTTTTAAAAATATTAAAATAAAAAATAAAAAACCAATATCAATATTTAAAAATAATATGACACACAAATAAATAAAATTTATAAAACTTAAATTAGACAACCCATTAAATAGTGCACAAATGAAAAAAATAAGCAATCCAAGGATAGACCAATCTAAAAAATTGAAAGTGCTATTCAAATTTGAGGGCTAAAATGGAAAGTAAAATTGGCTAGAAAAAATAAGTAATCCAAAAATCAACTCACCATAAAAGAGATGTCACTTTTTGATTATTTTTTCATCAATAAAAGTTGTGTTTTTATAATGTAGGTGTATTATCAAACATATTTGTTTTACAACTTTAAATCTTATTTTTTTAAAATAAACAAATACTACAAACTTTCATCTATACCAAAGGTGGACAGGTTAGAGGTAAAATGCAATGCAAGTTGTTGTTGTAGATTTTTTCAAAAAGACATTAATTTTGAGGAGATATATTCCTATTTGGTTGATGCAAGTATGTTAACATACTTAATAGTTGTTGCTACATGAATGACTCAATTTGTATTGAATATCCCTCAAGGATATAATAAGATGTCTTCTTTTCCATATACTTTTGTTCATTTTCGTTATTACTATTTATTTAATAAAAATAACTAATATATAAGATAATTTATTCATAGTTTTATAATGAAAACATATTACAGGGATATTTGTTTTTTACTAGTTACTACAATTTATTTTTCTTTTAAATAGTCCAATGTATTAAAATGTATTGTTAGTTTCCGAACAATAAATTAATATTGAAAATAAATTTACATTAAAATGATAAACATAATAAATATTTTTTCTTATTATTTAAAATTCATAATCATTATCTATTATTATTTTCTAATTTATGGTATTTATTTAAAAGTATTCATTATAGTTTATTATTATTTTTAGTTTTAAATTTATAATTCTACCACAAAAAGCTGTTTTATGAAATATATTATTTATAAAAAAATAGTATATTCATTTACACCGTAAGATTTTATATAGTGTAATGTCAGCGTATCATTCATCATTTTTGTATTAAATATCATTGACTTTTAAAGCAAAATAATATAGATGAATTGTGAATGATGTATTGAATATAAAAAAAACTTTTGCACTTGGTATTTCAGATATTTTATTATTAATTTTAACTTTATCATTTTACATAAAAATGGTCTACCAAATATATTGTTTATAGAAAATAATCTTTGTGCATATAGTGTAAGATTTTTATATCGTTAATACATCATTTATTATTCAAATGTTAATTATTATTAAATTTTAACTAAAAGAAATACATGTGAATAATAGACAATGTACAAATAGTGTGAAAAAATTTACACTTGGTGTGCATAAATTATATTGGTAACAAGACTAAACGATGTAATGCAATATATATGTGTCAATTATTTTATTTAGATTATTTCTTGATAGCTGACCTACATATTGTAATAAATGTTGGTTGTTGCATAGTGTTTTTTAAAACTTGCATCAAAACTTACTACGTATATTTTATAAAAGTGAAAATTTTAGATGAAATAATCATAATAGAACTAATAGTGATAATGTCATATTCCAATAGGTTTTACAAAAATATCATTACTTTTCTTAAGTGTATTTAAATGAATCTAGTGATTCACAATGGAAAAAAAATTAAAGAAGGTAAAGTTGTAGAAGATATTTTACTGAGAGAAGAGGTAATAAGATATGAATACTTATCAAAAAATTTAATGTTAATGTTTTACATTGATATTCATTTCATTTGCATTGTAACACCAACATTTTTTTAATATGAGTGGAAAAGTTTAATCAACTTTTTTATAGATTTATCTAAAACGTAAATATGTTTTCTTTCTAAAGCAGAAGCACCAGTGAAGAATCTGTATTTAATAGATTTATGTCTTATAATAAAAAGTGATTTTTGTGTCATATATATGCAATAAACCTCTTTATTTGGGAGAATACAGTTGCACACATATATAAATTCATTCCGTAAAGTGCCTCTACAGTAAACAGTCATTTTTTATTTGCAGTTGCATTATTGCCATTTCCTCAATAATTTAATTATAGGGAAAATTGCATAAATCTATTCTAAATTTTATGTCTTTGTCATGAATTTTTTTCTTTATAATTAACCCTTAAATTTTATGAGTTTGTGAAATTGATTATATAAATATATTTTTAAATTACTAATAGACTAACACGCAAATCACTACATTCAGGCTAACAAAATTCAATAATGTAGGTTAGACTATATTGATATTTGGAAAAAATTGTGATCAAAATACAAAAATGATTGAGAATAAATCTTTACACAAGGAACAATTTTACTATCAATTAAAGTTTAAGGGAGAAGATAATTATTGTAAACTAATTTTATAATATATGTAGAGTATTTTTATAGAGTTTTCCTACAGCTTGTTATGCTAGGATAGAATCATTCCTATCTTAAATAAGTTCAATCATTTTGTACCAAAAAAATATTGGTTCAATCACAAAAATTATATAATTATGCATTACAAAAATTTGATTTATTTTATGAAAAAAATTATTTGATTTTGACCACATGCTATAATAATGATTATTAGTTGAATGCCTGATTTTTTTTTTTGTGAAAAACTTTATTTCATTTTTATCACATGCTTAATAGTGGTTTGTTAGTTGATACTTGATAATACTGTTAAAACAAATGGAATTTTTATTTATTTAGATATCTGGGGACGGCTTGAATGAGTGTGATCAAATTGGTCATAATAATTTTTTGATGGTTTAGCGGTATAATCAATATTCCATTAATTAAACTAGATATTGATGAAATTGTATATATACATATATCTTATCCTAACATTAATACTAGAAAATAATAAAGAATGTGATAAATAATTTTATTTACATTATTTTTTAAAACAAAATATGTGACTTGGTGATACACACATTTTAGTAGTATAAAGGAATGTATTGGTTGTGTATTTGATTTTCCACAACAACATTTTAATAAAAAATATATTACTTTCATTAACAATTGTAATTTTAATAAGATCAATATGTTTAAATAAAAACTAGCAAAATGTCATGATGGAGTTTTTTTTATTATATAGGTAATAGATAATAAGAATGATTTTATATTAATTATATATAAAATCATACGGTCAAACCATACGGTTTAACTGTTTAAATCGGATAAACTTAATATGGGTCATCTACTGGTTTAACATCTTGCTCGACTTTCTCAACATTGTTTTTTACACATACATAACATGATATAGTTAGTAATATCCTATTAATAAAAAAATCATCAATAAATTTATAATTTCATTATTATTTGATTCTAAAATAAGATTAGTATAAAAATAATATTATTTAACTCTAAAATAGCTACAAACAATATGTTATGATTCATATTATTATTATTATTTTAATATTGCTACAGTAATATTATATTTTAATATTGTATAGGTAATCATATTCCTTTTATTTTTAAATAAATCACATGTCATTAGGGCTTGAGAGATTGACACATGTCATGATGGAGTTCTTGAGAAATTGACACATGTCATTGAGAGATTGACACATGTCATGAGGGACCTTTAGTTTTGATGAGAGTTTGACACATGTCATGAGGGCTTGAGAGATTGACACATGTCATGAGAGAGTTTTTTTTTATTATATAGGTAATAGATTAACCAATTTGAATGCTATGGTTTAAATGAAAATAGACTATATAACTAATTTTAATCAATAAAATCATTGTACATGTATGAAGATCGGTTCAATAGGTACGATTCGATTTTCATAACCATGGTGGGTTGAATGGAGATGCTATTTATCCACTTTTGTAATTCAGGAGCCTAATATTTTCAATAAACCAATAATATTTTACTTTTATTTTTTTTTCCTCTTCATACTCTCTTAAACTCATATGTTATTATGAGTGTAATATATATGTATGATTAGTATAAATATTTATTCACAATCAATACATTATTCATCATTCATTTAGATTGATATATCACATAACCAAGTACCCAATCATCTTAGTTCTCATAATCCCAAATACTTTTATTTTCATTTTCATTGTGGAAGTTTGTTTTTGTTGGTTAATTGAGTCAGAAGTGAAAAGCCACTTCCGACAATGTTTATTCGGAAGTGAAAGTTTGTTTAAAAAATGTACATTCCTAATATTTGAGTTGATAGAGATGCAAAGAAGATGTGGAAAATAAGAATAGATAAGGTAAAAATTTTCATAAGAGATTACACTTTTTGCTTTGTACAATTCTGGCATATTATTATAGGAATGTATATTTTTTAAAAGGAAAATTATAGATTCCGACGAATTAATTTTAGAATATATAATTACATTTAGACGTAATTATCTTTATATATGTTTTCGAGATCTATATATTTAATATCAAATTTGATAAGTTAGTAAGTATAATTAATTAACAATTAATAAACATCCTTTTTATATATATTGCCAAATGACAAAGTTGATCAAAGAACACCATATTAATTCATTGGACTCAACTACCCTCTAAAAAAATCGTTGGACTGAACTGCAATGTCATATTCATACATACACCTTAATTAATCCATCATTTTCTAAGGGTAGGAAATGGGTCCTCGTAATCTTTAAAATTAAAATAAATTATCTATAAATAACGAAGAATTTGGGTAGTTTTTAATAATAGAATTTTCATTTTGTTGGTAATATGGATGTTATTATGGTTATTGGTTATGTCTTGAATGGCGTAAAGGCTAGCTCGTGAGAGTATGTGGAAAATGCACAATCAAGATCCATAATTATTTGGGAATTCAAATATTTTTTACTATACAATCAATTTTATCTATGTATGACAAATATGTTATTATTTTTATTCTTCCTAAAATTTGGTGTGATATCAAATAATATTACTCTACGCATAAATTTATTTAACACTTTATTAGTTATAATAATTATTGTTTTATATTATCATACAGTTAATGTATAATTGAAATAAAAGTCTAACCTAAATAAGAAAAGTATGAAACCATTTAATGCTCATTAAGAAGATGATCTCATATAAATGTATCAGACTCAAGTCTCCAATAGCTAATATTAATCGAGCCTATGAGTATTATTATAATAATATATTATTTATACTATGAGTATTCAATTTCATTTTGTCATCAGAATTATTTTAAGTGGTCAATTTTATTCTAACTTTAATATAATTAAATCAAGGGAGCAAATTTTTTACTCGGAATGGCCCTACAAAATGGCATCACTAAGGGGTGGTGAGAACATTTTTTGTTCATTGATTAAATTTATCTAATAGTCATCTTTAATATTTTTTGAATATAGAAAATATTTAATATTACATTTCATCTGATATTATTATAATAATATATTATTTAATAACTATTAAAGTGGATAACTAGTTGAAGACATTTTTTTTAATCAAATAACAATTATAAAAAGCTTAATTATCTTATTATGAAAATAGACACTTTCAAATTTTAAGATATAAATCTAAAAGAGTGGACTTTTCCCTCATGAAATTAGAATTTCTGGAGTTTGCCACTCAATATGTAACCAGTGGCGGACCTTCTTGGTAATGGGTGGGGGCGACTGCCCTTGAATTTTAATTTTTTTTCAAAATTTTGATTTTTTAGCTACATTATGTTGTCTTCATGAAAATATATTTATCAATTTGTAACTTGATAAATATCTACATTATAATTTGTGTGATTCTTCTAAAAATTATAGATAATGAATGAAATTCTCTTACATATGTAAATGTGGGTATTATTTATTATACTATGACTTCATTTGAGTTTGTAAAGATCTTATACTTACAAAATAAATTATGAGCATCACATATTGTCTTTATCAAATCTTGAAGCAAAAGTGTTAAGATTGTAAGGATCTTTATAAATCATTTAATATAACATATGTACTTTTGTTTAAAAATTCTACACTATGAATTCCAATGAGCTAGATAAGATTTCAATGTTTTATTGTTGATGTTTAAGTGCAAATTTGACAATATGGGAAAAGTAAATGCACATTATTTACTTAATTGAACTGTTAGTTTTATCTTAACTATTATGATTTAGTTATTCCAAAATTTTCAGAAACAAATATAATCAAACAAAATTATGGGGCACATCTTATGTCTCATATTTTGTATCACTTCATGTGCCATGAGATCTGATTGGTTTCAAAAAATATATTTAAGTAAAAGTTAATTATTAAGTATTTTTCTGACCAATCATATCTCATGGCACACAATATTTTGTGATAGATGATGTGGTCCCCAGCATTATATAGTCATAATATATATATATATATAAAATTTATATTAAAAATGAAATAACTAATTTTTTACCTCTAATTCAAAATCGTGGATAAGTTTAAGACATTTCAAATGAATATACATTTTTCTTTAAAGTGATTATTGTTATTTAGAAGAAATATGTTATTTTCAAATTTTGAAACAATGATATATATTTCTTTATATTATTTATTACTCATTTAATCTTAACCATAATTAAATATTATTGTCCCTCGTAAATTTTATATCAAGATTCGTCAGTGCAAGTAACCCATGGAAAACTTTATACACATTTCTTCCTTTCTCACTTCCTATCTTTTTTTTCTCAAAAGTCACTTTCTACACTCTCTTTCTCCTTTTTTATACACTCTTTAATGAGAAAATCAAAATAATTTTCCTTTTTATCTGTACATCATCAATCGCATATATGTATGATCTTCTAAGTTTTCCTTTCCATTAAACACAAGTAAATCACTTTCTAAACTTTCCTTTCTTCACCTTCCTCTTTCTTTGTACACTCTCTTCACTCTTCAATAAAAAAATCAACTCATTTTCATTTTTCTTTGCTTATGATAATCAATTGATTAACTTCATATGTATAATCTACTAATTTTATCATTTCATTAAACAAATGCATCATTTCTCTTTCAAGCTCAAACTCAAGCCATATTAATTTTATTTCTATCTTATTCAAGTTTATTTAAAGATATGGGTTGGTATTATGATTTTTAGCGCACAAGTATGATATTTCTATTTTATTTCCCAATGATTTCCGTAACCTGCGTGGTTTATTGAGCAGAATAATACACGGTTACAATTTCAAAACTATTTAAATAAATTCAATTTAAACATAAATTATGTTTCGATCATAATAATGTGTATTAATTAAAATTATCATTCAATTTGAAGATAAGCATGCTTGATACAATTTCAACGTGTAATAATTTCTATAACGATGTGGGACAATAAAATTTCAATAAATTCAATTTTAACGTAAATTTTGTTACATGATTCAATTTGGAACAAAATAAATGTTAGTCAACAACTACGATATAGCAAACAAAAAATTTAAATGAAAAAATCATTTGATTTCATAATCAAGGCTAATAAGTATATTTTATTTTCAAGAATACAATTGTTTGCATTTGAATTTGATGTGTATTTTGATTTTTCAATTGTAGAATTCATTCTCAATTGTTTGTGATAGGAGTTATTTTAGAATCAAATAATAATAATATGTATTTTGATAAAGATCTTATTTTAGAATCAAACTAGCAAGTTACCCGTGCATTTGCACGGGGCGATATATTTTTACCGCATGATTAAGAACACATATTATATGTGTATTTATGATTAAGAATATGTATTTTGCTCGTGCATTCGCATGGTTAAAATCATATATGTTATCAGTGCACTCATATTATTAAAAATTATTAATTATATATAAAATCATACGGTCATACCATACGGTTTAACTGTTTAAATTGGATAAACTTAATATGAGACATCTTCTAGTTTAGTATCTTGCTCGACTTTCCTAACATTGTTTTTTACACATACATAACATGATATAGTTAGTAGTATCCTATTAATCAAAAAAATCATCAATAAATTTATAATTTCATTATTATTTTATTCTAAAATAAGATTAGCATAACAATAAATATTATTATTATTTTAATATTGCTATAGTAACATTATATTTTAATATTGCATAGGTAATCATATTCCTTTTATTTTTAAATAAATCACATACATTATAGAGTTAATTTTTTTTATCATCATCTTATTATATTTGATCGTTTAATTTAGTTGATTAATTGTGTAGAACGTCATTTTTATAATTGATCCATAAAATTTGAGTTTTTATATTTATTTATGACATTAAAAATATAATTATTTATTTATGAATGTAATTATAATTGTGCATTAAGTTTCTAATGTTAAATAATTGTGTAATATGCTCAATTAATCATGCACGTTATACAATACAATAAATCAGAATAAATTATAGATTAATGAATTCAAATATAAACAAATTGTCAGAAATAATGTAAAATATTAATGAGTAGATATTACTCAATTAATATTCAATAAAATCATTAAATATAATACTGCAAATTTATATTTCATTTTTGTAACTGATCCATAAATTCAAACAACAATTTGAATATAAATTGAATTAAATATTAATATTCCAAAAATTTATTATTTACGGAATTTTTTATCAATAATAAACATTGCTTAAAATTAGGAAAAAATATAAATAATTTAATCAAAATATAAATCAAACAAATTAATTATCACAATCAAATCAAATTGCTTTAATATTTTGATTGTCACATCCTATTAAAGATTAAATCGATATTAATCCAAAAACACAATGAAAAATCAAATCACAAAACTAATTTTGAGAACAGTTATTTAATTTTTAGATAATGGAATAAAAGATATTCAAAGATAATCATGCCTAATAATTTTGGCTTCTAAAATGTAACTAACCGTTGATTAATTTTGGCTTCTAAAATGTACAATATAAATGAAATTAAATTGTCTTTGGTGGTTATGACTGATATGATGATCACATTTACTATGATTAATTAGATAAAATATACATATTCAACAATTAAACATGCCAAATTATATAAAATAAATTAAAGATTATTCTTACTAATATAAGGTTGACACATTCAGATAATGGAAAAAAAAATTCGAATGTAAAAGAAAAAACACATAATAAAATCAAATAACTATTATTCTGCACTCAGATAATGAATATAACCTATAATCATTGTATTATAGGATGTGAGGTTTCTATTCTGTAAATGTCGAAACAAAGAATATGATCAATTCGTATTTCTTGCTTTAGAAAAATAACTACACATGAAAAAATATCTAACAAATATCACGTGAGAAAAAATAATCAAATTCATTTATTGTGCAAAGGAGAATAAAATTGAAAATTTTAGTAAGATAGGGACACATAGACATAACACTAAACCGTAGATATGCTTTAAGGGTGAGTCAAACTGCAAATGAAGAGATAAAATGATAAAAGCGAGATAAGATGAGAAGATAAATAAATTCATAACAACAAACAAACAAATACAATATTGTAACTTGTAACTAAATGTATGTATATATATAAATGGAGATCGGGTACATAACATAATTATTGAGGGTTTGGTCATTGTTAAGGATGAAATCCTTGTAAATCATACACTAAGGAAGATTATTATTGGAAGAACAAATCTACAAAATAATGAAATCAATCGTACCATATATATAATATAAACAAATCAAAGAAAAAATAAGAATACACATACATAATAAACAAAAAATCAATTAAAATATCTAGAAAATAAGAACATATCTAAAAATAAGAACACATCTAAAAGCAATAAAAATGCACTTTAAACAACATATTTATAAAAGAAGAACAAATCTATAATGATGAAGATTGAGTAACGCGATACAGAAGTCATCATATTAGGTTAATGAATGAAAAAATCAATAAAAATATACTTTAAACAACATATTCATAAAGTAAGAACAAGTCTATAAGAACAAATCTACAATGATGAAGATTTAGTATCGGGATACATAAGCCATCATATTAAGTTTAACGAAATGAAGATTGACGAAAGAAATATTGGATTGTAGACATGTGAGAGAAGAAGAGAGAAATATGAAATGAAAGGGGGAGAAGAATATGGAGATATAAAATGATAATGGTGGAGAAGTAATTCACATGTGAAAAGGGATTCAATCCCTTTTATTGTGAGATGTAATTTCTTTATAGAATAAAAAACAAATAAGTTCATTAATCATTAGAATTAAATTGTACAATGAACAAAAATGGAAGGTTGTCATGAGGGGACCTTTAGTTTTGATGATAGGTTAAAACATGTAATGATGGCTTGAGAGATTGACACATGTCATGATGGAATTTTTTGTTTGTTATATAGATAATAGATAGATAATAATAAATAATATTAAGCAGAAGTATGATTTTCTTTCAAGCTCAAGTCATGTCTATTTTATTTAAAAATATGGTTTTTTCTTAGTGGTTGGTCTTCTTCTTAATATCAAGTGTTATGTTTTTGCTAAAGTCACCTTTATATGCTACGGAATTATTAAAAAAGTAAAATTATTTTAATTCAAAATGTAATTATGTGCGCATTCTGAATTATGGTGATTGGTGAGCTTTTTATACATTTTATGTTAAAAATCATGAACTTCAATAGGAAGATATATGGTGACCCATGCGAATGTAACGTGTGTGGTTTCAAGATACCCATGCATGATCCAACTTCATAACCTGCCTATAGTTAAGTTCTCAATAAATTCAATTTCAATGCAAATTATGTGTTCATAAAAATAATCTGTATGAACAACGTAAGTTCTACATTGATGATAATATTAAATTTTAATAAATTCAACTTTAACGTAAACTTTGTTACATGATTCAATTTGAAAAAAAATGTTAGTCAACTATGATTTAACAAACAAAAATGTGGAATAAAGTAATCATTTTATTTCATAATCATGACTAATAAAAATATATATTTTACTTTGTTAAGAGTTATAATTAGGTGTTTGAATTTTTTCCACAGGTATGTGGGGCTAACTCTCCCAACGAGCATTTTTTCCATCCACAAGACTCGAACTCAGATTCTTGCTTAAGTTATAATTAGATGTTTGAATTTGATGTGTACTTTGAATTCTCAATTTTTGTATTCAATTATCAATTTCTTGTATTAGGAGTTATTTTAGAAATAAATAATAATGATATATATGGTGAAGTTGATCTTATTTTAAAATAAAATAATAATAGGTTATATTAAGCATATGAGTGATTTCTCTTTCAAGCTCAAGCTATGACATATATTTTGAAGTTAATCTTATTTTAGAATCAAATAATAAAGACATTTTAATTCAAAATGGAATTATCTACTCAACTATGACTAAAAGTCTAAAATGACAATTGTATCTTCTAGAGATATTTCAATTAAGGGAATGGAGTATCTCCTGGTATAAGGAGATAAGTTATCTCCTCCTGCCAGTGAAATCATGACATGTAACATGTTTCATCATTTTCTATAAAAATATTTTTAAAAATAAACAAAGTAGTACATATGTCACATTTTTACTAGTTAGAAGAGATAAATTATCTCCTGATATGAGGAGATACATTATTCTCTTCAATTAATTAAAGTGTTGGATAAAATGGTGTGAATATAAACCTAAAAATATGATAGTACAACTCCAACTAACATGTGTACATACATAGTACACATCAAAAGAAAAGACAAGAGGAGGGAGCAATATATAAAAATGATGCATGAAGTAATGTCTTATACGATACGGTATTTAAAACCCCATTAATTTATATTTCATGCAATGCTTATGCAATTTAATTGACCAATCTCAATCAATATGCCCAAAGGGCACGATCCTAGTGAGAAAGAAATAAAAAGTAAATATTATCCTAACAACGCGACTAGTATTGTTGAGTACCTCTATTTGAGGATCTTACATGATAACCCCATTCAGTTTCATGTATCCTCTTTATTAATCATGAAATGCATAAGAGAATGCCAAAGGCCACTTACCTTACATGTACAATTATCCTCGTCATACAAGATATGAATGCAAACCATCATTGAATTATCCCACCAAAACAATCCCTAAATCCTTCTTGATGAATCATTGTGATTATCGTCCCTATCCAAATATGCAATGTTATATCTATCACTATATCATTTTATTTTCTCCAACTACAAATATGCAATAATGCATATACACTAATTAAAGTAAGACTATTACGTATTTTAGTATAAATTTCTCTTACCACAAATATCAAATAAGTTTGTCATCTCAGCCCCAAGTACTTATAACTATTGGATAATAAGGGTTTATGATCACCTAGAGTGGGGAGGGCTAAATATGTATTGCGGATCACTAATGCTGCTTTTTCCTATTAATGAGATATTCTAAAAATTATCAGTTTCATCAATTATATTGAGTCTTAATTGATTAATGACAGCACAATCGAATCAATTAATCACAAGTTTAAATAATTAATCTGATTTTTGTTTTTCTTGAAAATATGTTTTCTCGCACAAAAAGTTAAAAGCAATTTCAATCAATTCAAAATGGAACCCATTCTTTAACTTTTTCACACTTATTTTTTTGTTATTTTCATTGAACTTGTTTTCTGATTCTCTTTGATGAGATATAGATGCTATGGAACCATTATGGAAAAATGAGGTAAGCAAATTACCACAAAAATCACTAGGAAAGAAAAACTCTTGCCATGGGTGAAAATCATGTGCCCAGTGCGATAACACTTGCGCCTACTGAAAATATTTTGTTTGAAAAATATAGGGTTTGGTACTGCTCATCAAAAATCTTGTGCTCAACACAATAATCCTTGTGCCCAATGAAAATGCTTCATTGAGCGTCATTTTTGCATTGGGCTAAATAACTGGCCAGCGTCTAGTGCAAGGATTTCGCTGAGCACAAATCTCAGTAGGGGAAAATTCCCTATCATTTTTGCCCAATGAAAAAGCTACGCTAGGCCTTCAATGAAAACGAGGCCCTACGGTTGATGAAAGAGTTGCGCCGAGCAAAATAACTAAAATATAATTCATGCGCCTAGTGCGAGGCTTATGCTATGCACACTTGTCGTGATCGAGATTATGAATTTGGTGGTTGGGGCTCGCTTCGTCCAGCTCGCTTCGTCCCACACCAAGCGAATACAACAAAGCCAAAACAATGGTTCAGTCACTATAAAGGTAATTTCTTCCTCATTTCAATTCCTACTTCTCTAAAGCTCATTATGCTTGATTTTGTGACCTATAATTGTAAAAGGAGCATTTTGTTCACATTAATAGGATGAGTAAGCAATTTTTGGTAGGTATGAGTGATATTAATAGTAATCATGCGGAAATTCTTTTATTTCTTTTATTTCAATATATTTCTTTTATTGGTACATGCCGATAATTCTCACATCTTAAATTCATGACAAACCTACCACTTGAATTTCATCAAAAGTGGTATGCAAAAATCAATGAAAAAGAAAATACAAAATGAGAAGGAAAAACAATACAAGCACTTGAATCTTAAAAGCACCAGATTATGCTAAAATCGTTCAACACACTTCAACTGATTCAGCCATTGATCAGCATCAAAATCTTTTTCCACTGAACCCATTTCAAACAATTGCACCACTTGGCTTCTATTTCTGGCTAACCTATTTAACAAACTTGTTAGGTTTTCTCTCCTATTTGAACCTTTAAACTGATCTAAACCATTAAATAAAGGTGGCGAATAAGGCTCTAGCGAATTCACCTTAGGAGCGACTATCACTCTCATTGGCTCCGAGTTTGTGTCAGAGCCAATGAGATGAGGAAAATTGAGCTTCGTCTTTCTACCATGTATTTTGAAGGCAGCTCTATCATAAGCTAAGCCAGCTTTCTCTTCCGTGTCGTAAGTACCAAGCCACACTCTTGCACCATTCTTCTTTGGATCCCTTATTTCCGCTGCGAACTTCCCCCACGGCCTACGCCTCACACCCCGGTAGTGCTTCCACATTGGTGGCGCGTTCAATACACGTGCCTTGTTTGACGCTTTCTCTTCATTGGTAGTGTCCAAGTAACTAACAATTTTGGAAGAACTAGAGTCGGAGGTAGGACTTTGAATTGGATCATAGGAAGTAGTTATGAGAATATCAGAATCATGTTCAAAGTAGTGGTTAATGGATTCCAAAGAAGAAAAATCCCATGATATTTTTGTAGCCTTGTTTTTGGATGATAATGAAAATACTAGACCTTTTAATACATTGATCTCATATAAGTAGAAATGTTAAATGTTCGAAATAGTCATGCACTCCATAATTGATTAATTTATTACCCATAAGATTAAGGGATACCCTTTGATATACCAAAAAAATACTAAATTGCTTAGCTTTTATATATGTCTAGGCATGGGTCAGCATACCAAAAAAATAATTCAAATGAATAATTGATGACATACACTATGCATAAATGTTTTCATTGTCAATATATAAACATTATTTTTACTTTTGAATAATATTTTAAGGATGTGAAAGTATAATTAAATGTGCTTATTAGACATGTATACACAAGTGTTTATCATCATTGAAACAAACTCTTGACTCTTTCAAGCTTCATGAGGCCCTTCACGGTGGAAGATGTGTAAAAGTGTGGAGAATGCTTTGGTTTGCGGTGGTTTGGTCTGTGTGGCTTATGAGAAATGAAGCGATTTTTTTGGACAAGACTCCAAGTTATGTGCATCTATTTGATCTAATTCAAACTAGATCTTGGATTTGGTTCTCTTCTTTTGCTTCTATTAATGTATTATCTTTATCTTTTACAAATTGGTGTATAAATCCAAAACTTTGTGTACAACTTTGCTCTACAAAGTTGACCGCTTGATTTCTTTTGTATTGAGTGGGCACCCCTTGTGCTCGTTTTAATACAATTTTCCTCTATCAAAAAAAAAAACAAAAGTACCCGTTAATCAATTATTTTTTAAGGCAAAAAAGTATATACTAAAAATATATAAGTTTTATTTACTATTATTATATCATTAATCATTTATGTTTAATTATTATTGGTTTTTCAAAAAAATATAATCAAATGAATGTTTGATGATGAACAGATTGTTGCAAATTTTTACACAAATAATACATAAATATTAAACTCAATTTTTAATTGAAGTTATGTTGAGTCTATCCATTAATTATATACAAACAATCTAAATAAAAGAATAGGATAATTTAAGAAAGAAAAATTTGGTGTCTAGTTGTTCATTTTATAAACTAAAGGTGCAAAAGCACCCCCATAAATATGTATTAATAAAGAAGCATTACAAAAAGACCAATTACATGTAGTTGAACCTATAGTTAGGAAGGAGATATCTATTTCTAGAATATTCATTTACTAGAAAATAAGGAATTTCATTCCCAAGAGAAAACCTTTGAATTAATTCCAAAGTTAGCTAACTTGTCTACACAAGTATTACCCTCCCTAAAAATATGTGATATATAAAAGTTCATTGAAACCAAGGTCTTTTTGCACTGGATGAGTCTATTTTCCAGCCTCCAGGGAGCATTCGTTCTTCCCATAAAAACAACCACTACCAAAGAAGAATCACATTCAAGCCAAATGGAGTACAACCTTTCTTGTAAGCAAGTTCAATAGCTAGAATATCATAATTGAGCTTAGCAAACAGAGCATCTTGTATGTCAAAGTATATTGCAAAGCAGGTTTGAAAATCCCCCTTATGGTCTCTGAATATAGTACCTCCTCTCGCAAGGCCATGAGCTCCACCCAAGTTAATTTTTATGCTACCATCCTTTGGAAGATGCCACAAAACTTCAGCAATTCTAGGAGCCTTCTTGTAGTTAATTGCAACATTTAAATGTTTAAGAATATTGAAGTCATGTATGGAAGGGCTAGTACATGCTGAAGATTTTTTTCTAGACAAGGATATGGCTAACTTGATTCTGGAAATGGTTTGCATCATGTTGAAATCCTATCGTGAAATCTACTTTTGATCTTGCAGAACCATATTGTGTTCATAGTATGAATGATTGCTGCAGCCAAAGTTTCTCGAACTTGATTGCTCCACTTTCTATTACAAGCTAAAAGAATGGTTGAAGATATGTCTAGATGTATTGCGAAAATAGTACCAAGCCAATCCCGTAGAGAAACAGAAAAAAGAACATTGCAGGAATAAATGCTCTAAACTTTTTGTATGTGTCCTACACAGGTTGAACCTTGAAGGTAAAGAGCAACCTCTCCTCTGTAAGTTTTCATTTGTTGACATCCTTCCCTTGACCAGTCTCCATGAAGTGAAAGACTTGGAGGGGTATTGTAGATCACTAGAGAGATTTGCACCAGTTCATTGGAGTAGTAGGAGGTCTGACAAATTTATATGTTTCCTTTAAAGATAGTTTACCATCATTAGATTCTTGCCAGATCAACTTATCATTTCCTGAAGAGGCTATGATGTTTGCTATTTCCCCTGCAATTTAAGGGAACAACTCTGTCAATCTTTTAGGAATTATCCATTTAGAGTTGGATAAGAAGTCAACAACAGAAGCCATCAAGTTAGGGTGCAATTCCTCTGATATATTCAGAGATTGGGTTAGAGGGACACCTAGCCAATTGTCCCTCCAAAAATTTGTGTTCCTCCCATCACCAACCAGCCATCTAGAATTAGTTGAAACTGCATGCCACTTGCTCTTGATTCTTGGACAAATAGAAGATTTGTAGTACCTGGTGTACTTACTAAATCTATCTTTGTAGAATCTTGCCCAATCCTGGTCTGAGGACCTCATCTCACAAGCAAGCTTAAGAATAGTTGTTTGATTCAGATTTTTGATGGACTTGACTCCTAATCCACCAAGATATGTAGGGTTGCATACCTAACTCCAAGAAACAATGACCAATTTTATAACCTTTATGTCACCAGACCAGATGAAATTCATGATGCAAGTATCTAGATAATTCAGCAACTGTGAAGGCAGAGCATAGATCTTAAAGTTGTAGATCAACATGCTTTGAATGACATGCTTAACCAGTTCCACTCATCCCATGATTGAGAGGGAAAGACCCTTTCAGGTTGCCAGCATCGAAGTGATTTTGTCAACTATTGGTTGGAAGTGCATTTTTTCTAGGTTTTCTTTTGAAAAGGAGGACTCCTAAGTATGTGAATGGGAAGCAGCCAAGTAAGAAACCCAAATGAGCAATTAAATCAACAATCTTCCTATTTGTTGCTTTGCCAGTATAAAACTTACACTTGTTTGGACTGATATGTTGACTAGAATTTGTGGACTATCATATGAGAGGGAGTAATCAGGCTTTTAGGACCAGCAGAAAGCTTTATTCTATTCTTAGACACCAGTTTGGAAATTCCTCTGCTTAAGACATCTTCTGCCAAGCAGAAAAGGAGGGGAGAAAGAGGGTCTCCTTGTCTCACTCCTCTCCTACAATTGAAGAAACCAAAATTCTGGCCATTGACATTTATAGAAAACTTGGCAGATTGGAGAATTGTCCAAATCCAATTACTGAATTGTTCATGAAAACCAAAGGCTTTAAGAGTGCCAATCAGAAATTCCTAGTCCAAGGTATGAAAATCTTTCTTGATGTCTAGCTTGATAGCCAAGTTTCCACCAAAATCCTTCTGATCTAGAAGATTTATTGCCTTAGAAGCAAGGAATAAGCAATCATGAATGTGTCTATCTTTGATAAATCCTCTTTGTTGGGGAGAAATAATTCTTGAAGCTATAGAAGCAAGCCTGTCAGCTAGGACTTTAATTATTATGTTGAACTGAAAGTTAGCTAAGGAAATAGGTGTGTGATCTTCTATTCTCTCAGCATTTGTAGACTTAGGAATAAGCTCTATAATGTTGGCGTTCAGGTTGAGAAGGATCCAACCATGATTGAAGAATTGGATGACAGAGTTGCATACATCACTTCCCACAATCTCCCAAAATTGTTGATAGAATTAACCACCAAAACCATCAAAGCTAGAAGCACCATCACCATTCATTGAAAACATAGTAGCCTTGATCTCCTCCTTGGAAGGAATATCAGTTAACATTTCATTCTCATAATCATTCACCAGGCTAGGAATGACACTATGCATTAGAGAATTAGAGGAAACATTATTGTTTGAAGCAAATAACTCAGTGTAGAATCTAACAGAATGATTACCAATATATGTTTCACCAGTCAGAATATTATCCCCCTCCTTGAGTAGAGACATAGACTTTGTGACTTGTCTCATTTTAGTTATCTTGTGGGAGAAGTTAGTGTTCCTATCCCCCTTTATGTGCCAGTTAAGCCTAGACTTATCCTTCCAAAAATCCTCCTCCATTACCAGAGCTTCCATCAGATGCTTTTGAGCTACAAATTCCTCATCCAACATTTCTTGGTCTGGACCATCATCATTGATACAAGTCTGGATAGCTTCCATATTTGCTAGAGCAGCTTGCACTCTAAGGTGAATGTTTCCAAAAACATTAGTGTTCCAATGTTTTAGCTTATACTTGAGCCTTTTGAGCTTTTGTGAAAGTATAAACATAGGGCATCCAAAAATAGCTTCTCTCTAGGGCTCGATGATCACTTTCTTGCAATCCAGATGATTCATCCATATCTTATGGAATCTAAAAGGAGTAAGTCTTCTAATATCAGCATGAATTGAACAAAGAAGAATTGGATGATAGCATGTTGCCAAGAGGATAACGAAGCCTCATTTCATAAGCTTCTATCAATTTTTTCTCAGTTAGAGTAGTGCCCATTCTCTTATTAGACCAAGTGTATTCAACACCCCTGGTGGCTAAATGCAACAAGTTTGCCTTATCAGAGAAATCTTTGAAATCCTCAGTAGCAATTCTACTAGGAAAAGTAGCTCCTCTACATTCATTTGCTCCAAGAACTGCATTAAAATCTCCAATGCAGCACCAAGGCCTTACATGAATAAGCATGAGAGTTTGAATTTCTACCAAAAGTTGTCTTCTCTGCACATAGTTAGTGTTAGCATAAGCTGCACAAATAAACACATTCTGATTCTCAATAAATATAGACAATGATATTTATTGTTCAGAAATGTTTAAACCATTTGGGATAAGATCCATTGTACAGAAACCACATATATTAGGCAACAAAGGACCCTTGTCATTAACTACAAACATCTTCAACTTTAGGTCCTTCCAAAATATAGGATTTATGTCTTCAAAATGATTTTTTGGCTCAGATATGATCATCATATCAGGTTTATTGACCAGATAAAGGTTTTTCAACATTAACCTTGTCTAGTTATTATTCCCTATATCCCTACAATTCTAGTAGAGTACCTTCATTGGTTGGTGTTTAGGTATCCACCCCTACGGGTAAAGTGCACCCTCTCAAGAGTACATTTCTTCCTCATCCTCTTTTTTTGTGACTTTGTTAGGATTGTGGTGAATGATTCCTCTTCAGCCATCTCTTCCTCTACCTCATCCTCTGCCCATAGCTTGCCAATAAATGTTAGATCTTTTGCAGCCACTTAGTTTTCAATTTCCTTAGTGGACTGAACAATGAAGTTCTCCCTATCCATTTGCTTAATAATAGGAGAGTTTTAAGCAATATTTTCCACTCTAGTCTCATTTATCTCATCATTAGCAGGATTAGATATCTGCACATTCATAGGAGTTAAAACAACCCGTTCCAAGTTCTCCAAATTTTGAACATCCATTCTATCAATTTCATGATTAATGACTAAATCATTTTCCTCCTTTTCCTCCACTTGTTGTTGTACCTTCTCCACTGCATAATTTTTTCTTGCCTATTTGGGAAGATCCTTAACTGTGGGTTTTTTTTAATATTCTTATGCAATTAGCTACCAAGTGCCCAATGGATTGACATTTATAGCAAAACTTAGGGAGATTTTCATACTCTTTGGAAACAAAGAAAGCGAGTCCTTCCCTTTCAACTAAAATCTGATCTAGAAGACTACCTTTCATATTAATGTTCACTAGCACCATGGAAAAATGTCCAAAACTTTTATTGTTTGTTGCTTCATCAAGCGAAATTGGTGTACCAATTCCCCCCGCAATGGACAAGATGATCCTAGGGCTCCAATATTCTTGGGGAAGCCCCATGATTTTAACCCAGCATTGAGCATGAGATAGCTTCTACAGACTTGGATTGAAGTCAGGTGTCTAGAGGAACATACAAAGGAATCATGGTTTGAGATACCAAGACCCAACAACGCACACACTCCCATGAAGATGGTTCTTGCATCTTTGAAGTCCAGCCTGATAATCAGCTTCAGGGATTTTAGTGGCAATTGCATCTCCCTTAATATGAGGTTGAGGGAGTTGAAAGACAACAATGTCACTTGAGTTCTTCAGAGCTTGTGTAAAGGTTTTCCTAGTTGATGTTGAGTTCTCCTTTTCAGTAGATGCTATAGTTAATCCACCAAGAAAACTCCAAAGAATTGGTTCTGTGTTCATGGTGAAGATATTTTCGAAGTTCCAAGAAAGTTGGATTCAAACCCTATCAGAGAGAAGCATCCCTTGTAAATCCTCTCGATAAATCGTAACATTTATATGTGTTAATAATTATATTCGTCTAGTTGTTCAGTACTTTATATTTTAATCATTCAATTGTATGTTTTCCCGTTTATCTTAATAATTTATTTTTTTGGTACTACCAAGGATATCCATCACCCTATGGATAAGGAATTATAAAAGCAAACTACATTGTTTTTTTTGGATGTTTAAGAATTTACAGTAAAATATATTTTTTCTGGGATATAAGGCAGAAAAATCTATAAAAAACACCCTAAATTTTATGCATTTTATAAATAGGCATCATGAACTATTTTCTCGCTAATTGCCCCTTAAACTTTAATTAAGGGTGAAATTGGTTAATCCATTTTTTTAATCTTGACTTTAATTTTTTTTATATATAGTAATATTACTATATTAATCACTTTTAAGTCTATAATTTACTTATTTTGTTCTTCACAATCAATTTTATTTTGATAGGGTTTTCTCTATATATCAACTCTGGCTAAAATCTATTGTTGTATTTTTAATATTGTGAGTCTGATTGCTGCAACTACACTTGATATAGAGTGTAGAGTTAGTATCACAAAACTTACTAATTTGTATTTATTTGATCCTTAAATAACGCAAATAAAGATTAATATTCCTAAGCAAACATTTAAAATATTATTTTTCACAATCTTAAGATGGGATTTTCTGATACCAGATTGGAATGTAGCACTCATACAGATATTTAACTGAGTGTATATATATTATGGCTTTAAGTAAGTAAATTAGAGAGTCAATCATTCCTCTAAAGACAAGTTTTTTTAATCTACTTTTTATATTTGTCAAGATGTATTTTTATTTTTATTGCTGGATGTGAATTTTACCACTTGTCTATTTGATTTGAATACAAAATAAGAAGTTCAATTCTCCTACCATGTTACTCTCAAACTAGACTTTCATAACATTTATACGAAGGGATACTTTATTCTTTATCTTTAAATACTCTACTTTATATTTTAGTGTTTAGAATTGAAGGGGTTAGGTGTGCAAAGAATATTTGTCTATATTAAGCATGAGAGAATAGTTTTGAAAACAATATTTATTATGTAATTTGTGATTTATTATAGAGGAAAATTGATGCTAAAATTGGATATAATATGTAAGATTTGGTAAATAGTTATAAAACATTTTTTGATAATCTCTCAACTCTTTGTATATATGTAAAGTTTGTATATGCTTTTAACTTGGTTTTTAACTTGTGGATGTGAATCCTTTTTATTGAAACCTCTTTTATGTTAGGCTTTGTATGGGATGTGATTTTGAAGGGAAGGGAATGAAAATGGTAACTTTAGAAAGCCTTTCATTGTTTCAGAGTTAGATGAAAAATATGGGAACGTTTTGAAGGATTTCTCAAATTCTCTAAAATCCTCCATGTATCTATTTCTATAGTCCCACAATTTGGGGTTTTTCTGGAGATAAAATATGAAGATACCTAAATATTTTTAGTAAACTTATATAATTATATATTATTGTCAATTTCTCATTGTTATTAATTAAATTTTTAAAGGAAAAATAAAAAATATTCTAACATTATCATTAGTTTATCTTTATCATCTAAATTTCATACTCTCAAATAAAATGTGACGATTGTCTTCCTTTTCCCTTCACTTCCTCTACGTTCCTAGCCTTTTGATATCTCTCATTCCCTTTTCCTCATAACTCCCAAACATAACATTAAATGATTAAATTATCTAAATCTTTTATTATGAGAAGCAGAGGAATCATTCGTGTAAATTTTTAAATCACCTTTTTTCAATTGTTTGTTTTGCCTAAACCTTTTCAAAAATTGAAAAAGTTGGTAAACACAATTGAACATCTTCTTTTGTTATCTTAGATTAAAACGTGGTTAGTAACTGATTTCATGGTTCTACTTTAGATTTGGTTGATAATTTATTTTGTGCTTTTCTGGAAAGAGATTTTATATGGTTACATGATTTGGCAAGTTGTTGTTGACGAAGACTCGAATCCATAACCTTTTTCACTCTATTTATTAAACTCTTCATCTGAATCATCAGACCATTGATTGAGTACATTTGGGACTCAAATGAATAAATTATTTGGTTCATAAAAAATATCAATCTTATACTTTTGGTCAATGTTACATTCACATCAATTATAAAATCAATAATGAGGGGAATGAATTGGCAGTGACTGAAATTGATATTGGTTCATGCATGCAGAGAGAATCTGCACAACATATGATGATACGTTACGGCACCAAATGATATAAATGGGTGGTCCAATATACACTTAATACTCAAGCAAAGTTTTAAAGGCAGGTTTTTCTCAATTACTATTTTTATAGCAATAATCATACATTATTCAGCAACAAAAACTTGTGTAGTTTTTAGTTAGATTGTCTCTTTTTGTTTAGAAAAAAATATTAAAAACATAAAAAATATATATTGAAATAAAAAAAATAAATAAAGTATTTCATGTCCAATTATTCATATTTTCATCACTCCAATTATTAATTATTTAATTAATAAATAATAAATAAATACTGTATGTATTTTTTAGTCAAATTTCAAATTTCAACTAGTTATAAAGTTGGTTTTACCAAAAATAACACTAATTTAATAAGCCATTTATAAAGCTACAAACTTCCAATTACCTATGCAAGCTTACAATTGCCATACCCTAAGAAATGAGAAGTTCTTTTTTTTATAAGCAAAAATATATTAAAAACAGGCACAAGGGGTGCTAACCCAATTACAACTTACAAAGAAGAAGAATACAGGTATATGGATCAATACACCATTGTGCAAAAGTAAAGAAAAAAGATCTCAAATTTTTGAAAATCCACAACTAAAATCTAATTTGGATCAAATTCATTATCTGAATATAACTAACATTTTCCCCTAGAAATGAGAAGCTTTTGATTATAAACATTATCAATCTTAAGTTATAAGAGTAATTTACTCTAAAAATATTTGGGGTCTAAAAGCAATAGTTTTAGCCTTTAGCATTGTCATGCTTGGGCTTGTGATATAAGAGTTAGAATTCTTTTTAGTAATAGAGAGGAATGTAGTGTATAAAACAAGTCAAAAAAACAAAATGGAATATTAATTATATTCTTCTATTTACATTTAGAATAGTATTTTTATGCTTAAATTTATTGTAAAAATAATATTTATTTCTTTATTAATGGAGTTGATCTCTACTCCATAATATATTAGATCAAAATATATAACAATAAAGCCATAAACAATTATAAGATATAAATATAATTTGCATCACATGGATGTACCCCCCAAAAAATTTGCATCACATGGGAAATGCTTAAATATGATTTTGGCTTCTACATCTATATCTAATTTTGATTTTAGTCCTTGTTTTTTTTAAGTTTTTACTCCTTGCATTTTTAGTTGATTTCGATTTAATCCTCGTTATTAACTTGGAAAAATATGCTAACGTATAGAGACCAAATACTCACAACAAAAAAATGGTAAGGACTAAAATAAAATGTTTTTTGTACATAGTTTTTAAGGATTTAGTCCCTTCGCATTAGCAATTTTCATTGAAGTTGATAACAATAACTACAATTAAAACTGACTAAACATGTTGGGAAAAAACACACAGGGACTAAATAGAAATCAACTTTGTTTCCAAATGAATGTTTTGCACATATTTATAGTAAACAAAAATTGTATAGAGAACAAAAAATCTCAAGTATGTTTTTAGTCCCTCCAAATATAGGTACTTCATTCTGATTTTGGTCCTCAAATTTTACTTAATTATTTTTAAATCCTTACTTTAATTGATTGTTTTAAATTTAATCTTTTAGACAATGTGTTAACACCATAGTTGTTCAATTAGTATGACACGTGTAAAATATTAGGGTTAGTCACATCATCACTAGAAACCAAAATTAAAATTTTAAAATATATAAAGAGAAAAACGAAAAAAATACATTATAGATACTAACACCAAAATATAAATGAATAATTATCTTTTCAGTGCCATAAAATATTAGATACTTAAAGGTTAAATAATGAAATTTAATATCATGTTCTTTACATTCAATTCATTATCGTCAAACTCTTTACTCTTACTTTAATATTAGTTTCATTAAACATAGTTTTAAGCAAAACACTCTGTTAACCAAATTAATTGAGTTTGCTAACCAACTTAATATCAATAAAGTTTTTAGGGATGTTATAGGTCTTTATTCTTCTTTTTACAACTAGCTTTTTTTCTATTTTATCAAGTAATTTACCCATTTGCAACCATCATCCTTATGGTAGATGTTTGTATTAAGAGTCTCACATTGAGTAGAATAACAAACTCAATGTAGTACTTAAGTCATGAGACTCTCTCACCTAATAGACTAGTCTTTTGGATTGAGCTCTCATCATGTGTTTAATTCCTAACAATTGATGTTTTCATTGAGAGTTGTGTCATGAAAAGGGCTACCTATAGGCTAAATTAAACTACATTGTTAAATACTTATAGGTGAGTGAAGTTATCAAAAGAGAAATAACTATCATCGGGTCAGTGTCGATAAAGTGAAAGACGTTGTGGACGTCAACCCTTAAAGGGGCATGAATGTTATGAGTTATACATTGAATAGAATAACAAACTTAATGTGTATGTACTTAAGTCATGAGACTTTCCCAACTAATAAACTAGTTTTTTAGATTGAACTCTTCTCAGATACTTAAGTACTAAAACTATGCTTCATATGTTATGGTTGGCAGGACCCTTAATATATTAAACTTATAATAGGTAAAGATTCAAAAAGTTCTTAAAGATTTATTTCAATAGAATTTGATCCCTTAAAGAGTCACCAATTAATTCGTACAGATATCTTTGAAGTGACAAATTCATCTCTAATATTTTTTGTGGAACAATTTAAGTACAAAAATATTAGACTAAATTTGAAGAGTAACTAGTTTGGCTGAGGGTAGAAAACCTTAGAACACTATTCAGTTACTTTATTGTTTTTAAACACCAAATTACGTTATGAAGAAAATATGTTTGAATTATATTATTACAGAGAATAAATTAAATGTAACAAACAAATTGTGGGGACATAAATTTAATTTATAACCTATCGGTTATTCGAAATAAAGTATAATATTCCCCAGTTTTTAAAGTATAATATTTCGAGTGAACCCTTATTTGTTTTATACATAATTTGTATAATATGCCATAATTATTCCGCACATGTATGGTTCTACTTTAAAATATTTATTTGATATATTTTCTTTTATTGGTAAATGCCGACAATTCTCATCTTAAATTCATGACAAACTTACAAAATATTGGGCTAGTAGTGTAAGACCTTACTAGATCATATGAATGACCAAAAGATTTAAGAAACACTTGTTGAGAGGAACAACCATGAACCTCAAAAGAGATTAATTTTTTATCCAAAAGGGTGAAGAAAAACCCTTGGTAGTAAAAACAATTCACGACAAACCTACCCCTTGAATTTCATCAAAAGTGGTATGCAAAAATCATTGAAAAAGAAAATATCAAATGAGAAGGAAAAAAACACAATAGAAGCACTTGAATCTTAAGAGCACCAGATTTGAATAAAATCATTCAACATACTTCAACTTATCCAGCCATTGATCAGCATCAAATCTTTATCCACCGAACCCATTTCAAACAATTGCACTACTCGGCTTCTATTTCTGGCTAATCTATTCAACAAATTTGTTAGGTTCTTTCCCCTCTTTGATCCTTGACACCGATCTAAACCATTAAATAAAGGTGGTGAATAAGGCTCTAGCGAATTTATCTTAGAAGCGACTATCACTCTCATTGGCTCTGAATTTGTGTCGGAGCCAATGAGATGAGGAAAATTGAGCTTAGCCTTTCTACCACGTATTTTGAAAGCAGCTCTATCATAAGCTAAGCCAGCTTTCTCTTCTGTGTCGTAAGTACCAAGCCACACTCTTGCACCATTCTTCTTTGGATCCCTTATTTCCGCCGCGAACTTCCCCCACGGCCTACGCCTCACACCCCGGTAGTGCTTCCACGTTGGTGGCGCCTTCACTACACACGTCTCGTTTGATACTTTCTCTTCATTGGTAGTTTCCATATTACTAACAATTTGGGAAGAACTAGAGTCGGAGGTAGGACTTTGAATGGGATCATAAGAACTAGTTATGAGAATATCAGAATCATGTTCAAAGTAGTGGTTAATGGATTCCATAGAAGAAAAATCCCATGATATTTTAGAAGCCATGTTTTTTATGATAATGAAAATGCTAGAGCTTTTCTTTTGGAGTATATATATATATATATATATATATATAGCAATGGTTATGGCTTTGTTTATATTTTATTCATGTATTGTTTTAAAAGTGAGTTTTGAACAACGTGCTTTTTGTTTTAATATATATTTTTTGAGGGAGGTTGTTTCCTTGATGCTTCAATTAATAATTTTGATTGGCCTTGAAACTCGGAGTATCATCAGTATTCTCCACCACGCGTGATTATTGATAAAAAAAGCTATTTTTCATTGTAAACAATAATATCTCTTCTTTTAGGAAACGGTGGAATCGAACCGAATCAAACCATAAAATATAGTTCAGTTCAGTGTCATGGTTCGGTTTAGTTACTTTTATAAGGAACCATTTATGTTCAGTTTGGTTAATGATTTGAAACTATTGGAACTGAACTGCATATTAAAGAAATAAATATTAGGGGATAATATTATAATGTTATTTTGATTCTTCAACCAATTTTGTGGCTTAAATTATTAATTTTGTGTGAATTGTAGTATTATATATGTTACTAAATTGTTATTATGTTAGTGTTATATATGTTACTACTTATAAATGTGTGCTACTTTCCTAGTATTTTGATAATTTAGAACATATCTTCCAACTTTTGTAGTACTAGGTTTCAAACTAACATATACCATAAATTGTTACACATATATTGCTATTATATATGTTACTAATTTAAATGTTATACTATATATGTTAACTAACAAGGTGTTGACCTAATGGTGTAAAGTCCCGCTAAATCCTTATGGTGACCAAAATGTCAATGATTCGATTCTGAGAGCAATACATGTTGGAAGAGACAGTCGCGAATCCCGAAAGAGGTTAATTCCTTACCCAAAAGGTGAAGAGATACTAATAATAGTACAAAAAATACTATATATGTTATTAACTGTGAATTCTAATGTTATATATGTAATAATTGGCATATGTTACTAAATTGTTATATATGTTATTAATTGTGAATTGTTACTAAATTGTTATACAATTATGAATTTCAATTTTTTTTTACTTGTATATTTATCATTTATATTTTCTGATAATAATAAGAGTGTTTTTTTTCTTTTGTAATATATTTTAAACTTTCAATTGATTACATGATTTTAAAAAAACAACAAAAAACATTGAAATGGAACGAATCATTCTTGATCGGTTCAATTTCTACAATAAAGTTTGAGATTATTTGAGGTGAAGTAAACTATATCTTTGTGTTCGGTTCGATTACTGAATTGTAGCAATAACTGAATCGAACTTTTGTATCCCTAGTTGCTGCTAGATTGTTGTTTTTATTTTGTTATCTTAAGTTTAGTTGACAAACTAATTTAGAAAAAAAATATTACAAGAACCCATATGTCAATATTTTACAAAGTTTCATTTTTATTATGTTAGTTTTCTATATATTGCTTAAAGTGATTGTTAAATGCATTATTAAAATAGCATATCCAATCAAAATACTACTACATGCATTATTAAAATAACTTTTATAAAAATTATGGTGTTCTTTAAAATAATATTTGGATGATGTGAAAGTATAATGGGATGTACTTATTAGACATGTACGTATACAAGTGTCTCTCATCATTGACAACAAAAGTATAAGTTAATGAATTAATTTTTAATTAAAGTTATGCTACATCTATTCATTCGAGTTTTGAGTTGTAATTATATACAATCTAAATAAAGGAATATGTATAATTTAACAAATAATTTTTTTTGTCTCTAAGTTATGCCACTTTAATTTGGGTGTTTAGAAAAAAAATGAAAAATAATAAATATTTGACTTGAACAGTTTATAATTTTATTTATTTATCAATCACAAGAAATGACAATATTACAATAACGTAGAAACAAAGTTTATCCTAATTTATCGTCGTGTGATTTTACCACACTTATATTATAACTAAGAGTAAAAATTAATCTATTTTATATATATCATTCCCTCTCACAATAAATGTCGGTTACATGAAATTAAATTTTTGACATTTGATTTAGTATGATATCTAACGATATAGAAGGACTCTATACTATTTGATCAACGATACTCCTTTTATAGTTTATAGTTGGGTACTTAAAATATTTTCAAATATTTTTTTATTTTATATTTTAATCATTCAATTGTATGCTGCCCCGATCCATCTTAATAATTTGTTTCAATCATGTAACATATTTTAAGTTAGAGATAATTCTATTTTAGTCCCAATATAAGTTAGCTATGCCATGTGGATGTTTCTATAATTTAAAGTAAAATATCCTTTTCGGTAATGTAAAACAAAATATTTCATTATAAGGAAAATATCAAATTCACATGATTGTCTTTACGTGTTCCATATAAAAATCAGAATGCTATCTACATAGGAAAAAGAAATAATATTTTAACAAATAAATTATAAAGATGTTAGAATAAAAAGATTAAAAAATAGAGGAAAACATTTAGATTACATCAATCTATATGTTTATATAGGATTATTCCTCAATCGTGTACAGCAATGTTCCATGTGGTTGTGCCTTCTGTAAAGTTAGTATCACAAACCTACTAATTTGTATTCATTTGATCTTAAGTAAAGCAAATACATATTAATAGTCCTAAGCAAACATTTAAAATATTTTTTTCACAATCTTAAGATGGGATTCTCTAGAACCAGATCGGAATGTATCACACATACAGAATATTGGGTGGACATTTTCTGTCATAAAAAATGTATCACTCAATGTGTTACTGTGATTAATCGGAAAAATATTTAATTATTAAATTTTTAACTTCAATAATTTTTTTCAATCAATCATAAGTAGTAACATCATTTTGTGGGACAACAAATGTGTTCCCAACATATTTAACTCAGGGTCTAGTTTGGTTGCAAGTAAATTAGAGAGCCATTAATTCTATCTTTTTTTATACTTTTCAAGATGTTTCTTGATTGATTTTTATTGCTTGATGTAAATTATATCACTTGTCTATTTGATTTGCATATCAAGTAAGAGGTTCAATTCTCTCACCATGCTCATCTCAAACTAGACTTTCATAAGATTTAAAATTCTAGGCCAATCTTTTCATTAGTTACCTCAAAGAAAATAGCATCACATATATTTTGACTATGATAAATTTAAATGTGAGTATATTTTGAACAAAATGTTATCCACTTGTCCTCTTCAAAACTATTATGCTTGAGGAAAGAACTTAAACTATCATAAACTAATTACTTGGTTCAACTCATATAAAGCTTTTGAAAGCTTATAAACAAGGATTTGATTGCTCTTAGGGTCTGTTTGCAAGTTAGATTTTGGAGGAAAATATAAGAAAATGGAAGGCTTGGGAGCCATGAAATACACTTGTGAGATGACTCTGAAGCCTTTCATTTCCCTTCCTTCCCTTCTGAAACCTTACTCGCAAACAGGCCCTTAGAGCCTGTTTGCAAGTTGAATTTTAGACAGGAAAAAAAGGAAAATGAAGGCTTGAAAGTCATCTCACAATTGTATTTCATGGTTCCCTAGCCTTCCACTTTATTTCCTTATCCTTCGAACATCAACTCGCAAACAAACCATTAGATTTGCTTATCATACAATTTTTAAATTAAGTTTTTTAGAAAAACACTTTTAACATCCATTTCATAAAGACTTAAATATCATTATGTGTTGGAACATGGTTTGTTGAAAACTATTAGTGGAAACTTTTGGGTGTGAAATATAAAAAACACCCAAGTCCCACATAGAAGAGTTTTGAAAAAAAAAACTATCAAGTCTCACATAGAAGAGTTTTGAAGGAAAAAAAAACTCCCAAGTCCCACATTGGAGAAATGAGGAACATGAAAAAAATGTCATGTTATAAATAGAAGTCTTCTCCCTTCATTTTAAGACATTTTCTCTCAACTTTTCTTTCTCCCCCTAATACTCCGCTGACGCATTTCTGACAACCTTCTCCCCCTTTCTTTCCGTGGCACTTAAGAATTGGCACATGCAACCAAAGTGAGATTTCGAGAACTGACACTAGTAGTCAGTATTGTGGGTAAAGAATTGACACATATAGCCATATTGTGGGATTTCGAGAAATGACACTAGTAGTCAGTATTGTGGGAAGAGAATTGGCACAGGTAGCCATATTGTGGGTAATTTTCAGAATTGGCACTGGTAGCCATATTATGGTGGGTGTATTCGAGATTGGGTCTTACAGTGCAGTAAGAATTCGATAACAGAGATATGGACTGTTTTATCCTGGGGACGACGTGGTTGATAATCATTTTGCACATTTTGGGCAGTCCCACGAAACGTCATAAAGAGAGCGACCTGGTCGTGACTCAGCCAGTAAGTATTATTTCGTGCCATTTAGAATTGCTGCAAGCTACGGTAACAACAATTTTAAGACGATTCGACTGCAATGGCATTCGTAGATAATATTACTGGATCGAACAACTATGACCTGAACAAGCCATTTCAGTTTGATGGAACAAATTTC
>NC_032020.1:1183651-1184451 GCF_001865875.1 Lupinus angustifolius | reverse complement strand
AAGAAATATCTTTGGAATCTCTGATCACTCGTCTTCGAATTGAAGAAGAGGCACGTAAGCAAGATTAGAAAGATGAGTTGTTGATTGTCTCGAACAATAGCACTAAGAAGAAATTCTCAGGTGTGGGTCTGAAGCCTTCTAGCACTAACTTCAAGAATCAAAACCGCAGTGGGAATAAGGCTAAGAACATTAGTCGAAACAAGAATTGGAACCCTCAAAAGGTCCAATTGCTAAGCCACCTGTTAAGAATGACTCTGGTAACCTATACATCTGCTTCAAATGTGGGAAGCCAGGTCATATGGTACGCAAGTGCAGAAATAATCCTATGGATCGTCATCCACATGCCAACATGGTTGATGAACCATTTGTGGCTGTATTATCTGAGGTAACTATGGTTGGAGGAACTGATGGGTGGTGGGTAGATATTGGCTCATCTCGCCATGTTTGTTATGACCGTGCTATGTTCAAAACATACACGGATGCTTATGATAAGAAGGTGTTGTTGGGTGACTCCCACACCACTATTGTTGCTGGAACTGGTGATGTGGAGCTAATATTTACATCTGGGAAGACTTTGATTCTTAAAGATGTGATGCACACTTCAAATATGAGGAATAATCTAGTTTATGGTTTTCTTCTTAAAAAGACTGGTTCCACCCAGACCATAGGAGCAGACTTGTATACTCTTACTAAGAATGGGGTATTTGTTGGGAAAGGGTACGCCACTGATGGCATGTTTAAATTAAATGTTGATGTTTCTATTAATAAAATTTCTGATTATGTTTACATGTTGTGTGATT
>NC_032020.1:1176288-1183551 GCF_001865875.1 Lupinus angustifolius | reverse complement strand
TTATGTCCGGATACCAGACCCCAAGAGAGTTAAACTCACAAATAGAGCCTATGAATATATATTCATTGGGTATGTTGTAAACAGCAAAGCATACATGTTTTATGACCTTAACGCAAAAGTGATCATTGAGTCTAACAATGCTGACTTCAATGAAATGAAATTCCCTTTTAAATTAAGGAATAGTGGGAGCGCAATAACTTGTCACATACCTATGATTAGGAATAATGATAATAACGATGAGTTACAAATAGAACCTAGAAGAAGTAAAAGAGCAAACATTTAGTTGACTTGCCTCCTGGTTGCAAACCTATTGGTTGTAATTGGATCTTGAAAAAGAAACTGAAACCCGATGGCACAGTGGATAAATATAAGGCTCACATTGTAGCTAAGGGTTTTAGGCAAAGGGAGAATGTAGATTTCTTTGACACCTTTTCACCTATTACTAGAATAACATCCATTAGAGTAATAATTTCGCTCGCGACCTGACATTTAATTGACTTTCCTCCTGGTTGCAAACCTATTGGTTGTAAGTGGATATTGAAAAAGAAACTGAAATCTTATGGCACAATGGATAAATACAAGGCTCGCCTTGTAGCTAAGGTTTTCAGGCAAAGAGAAAATGTAGATGTCTTCGACACATTTTCACCTGTTACTAGAATAACATCCATTAGAGTAATAATATCGATCGTTACGATACATAATTTATTAGTACATCAAATGGATGTTAAGACAGCCTTTTTAAATGGGGATTTGGAAGAAGAAATCTATATGGAACAACCTGAAAGTTTTGTAATACATGGGCAAAAAAATAAGGTCTGCAAATTAGATAAGTCGATGTATAGTCTTAAGCAAGCACCTAAACAGTGACATGAAAAATTTAACGACTTAATGGTCTCGAATGAGTTTAAGGTGAATGAAAGTGACAAATGCATTCATTACAAATCAGAAAATGACATTTACACTATCATATGTGTCTAAATAGACAATCTACTCATATTTGGTTCCAACATTCATGTTGTGAATAATGTGAAATCATTGTTGTGTAACAACTTTGATATGAAAGACCTTGGAGAGGCAAGTGTAATCCTTGGTATAAAAATTACTATGTCAAAAGAAGGAATTTCTTTGGATCAATGTCATTATGTGGAAAAGATCCTAAAGAAACATAAATACTTTGACTGTAAACCTGCAAGCACACCATATGATCCAAGTTTAAAACTTTTTAAGAACACTGGTGAAGGTGTAAGACAAGCTTAATATGCTAGCATCATTGGTAGTCTTCGATATGTCATTGATTGCACTAGACCCGACATTGCCTATGTTGTGAGATTATTATGCAGGTTTACTAGTAGACCAAGTATAGAGCATTGGCATGCTATTGAAAGGGTAATGAGATACCTTAAGAAAACATTGAACCTTGGATTACATTATCGAAGGTTTCCAGCTGTCCTAGAAGGATCCAGTGATGCTGATTGGAATACTCTTTCAGATGATTCCAAAGCAACCAGTGGCTATATATTTAGCATAGCTGGTGGGGCTGTTTCTTGGAGTCAAAGAAACAGACTATTCTGGCTCAATCCACTATGGAAGCTGAGATGATAGCACTAGCAACAACTAGTGAAGAAGCAAGTTGGCTGAGAAGCTTGCTTGCAGAGATTCTCCTATGGGAAAAACCGATTCCAGCTTTGTTGATCCATTGTGATAGTACCGCAGCTATTGAAAAAATTGAGAACCGCTTTTATAACAGTAAGAAACGACAAATTTGTCGTAAGCACAACACCATTAGAGAGTTACTCTCTACAGGAGCTATTAGAGTGGATCATGTACGCACTGAGAATAACTTAGCAGATCCTTTGACGAAAGGACTAGCTAGAGAGAAAGTCGATAATACTTCTAAGAGTATGGGACTATTGCCCTTAGAACCAGGATCACTCATGATGGTAACCCAACCTAACTGACTGAAGATCCCAAGAAATAGGTTCAATGGGTAATAACAAGTTGTGAAGTGATATGAGAATGAACATGTTATAAAATTATGAGAAACATGATTCTTGTAGCATATGTAAGGATGAGTTAAACTCTTAATGAGATCTATACTTCAATTTTAGTGGAGTACCTAGGCTACAGGAGTACTCTTGATAGATTCACCTATGTGAATGTGAAAGTGGGGGCCGCTTCTTATGAAATTTAGGGGCAAAAATTTCTAGAGCATTCACTATACTGGGATAGACGTGCATGACCTTTAACGCACGGGCTTTACAGAATACACCTTTGAAAATGTTGTGTGTGGTTTGATTCTGGAGATAGAGTTCAAGACTATGAGTCACTCTAGTAAAATCTGGATCTTATTCACTATGAAAAGGTTTAAGTTGGATGACACCTTTGTTTATGCACAATCTTATTGAGACCACAAATATTCTCGGAAATCGTTTTTTAATTTCAAGTTGGGGATTGTTGGAACATGGTTTGTTGAAAACCATTAGTGAGAACTTTTGGGTGTGAAATATAAAAAACATCCAAGTCCCACATAGAAGAGTTGTGAAAAAAACAACTCTCAAGTCCCAAGTAGAAGAGTTTTGAAAAAAAAAAAACTTCCAAGTCCCACCTTGGAAAAATGAGGAACATGAAAAACCTCATGTTATAAATAGAGTTTTCTCCCTTCATTTTAACTTGCACCAAGTTGAAGACATTTTCTCTCAACTTTTCTTTCTCCCCCTAATACTCCGTTGACGCATTTCCGGCAACCTTCTCCCCCTTTCTTTCTGTGGCACTTAAGAATTGGCACAGACAACCAAAGTGAGATTTCGAGAACTGACATTGGTAGTCACTATTGTGAGTAAAGAATTGGCACAAGTAGCGATATTGTGGGATTTCGAGAATTGACACTTGTAGTTAGTATTGTGGGAAGAGAATTGACACATGTAGCCATATTGTGGGTAATTTCGAGAATTGACACTAGTAGCCATATTGTAGTGGGTGTATTCAAGATCGGGTCTTACAGTGCAGTAAGAATTCGATAACAAAGGCATGAGATGTTTTATCCTGGGGACGGCGTGGTTGATCGTCTGCTTGTACATTTTGGGCAGTGCCACGAAACGTCTTAAAGAGAACGACCTAGTCGTGACTCAGCCAATAAATATTATTTGGTGTCATGTAGAATTACTGTAAGCTACAGTAATAACATTAAGCAACATAAAAAATGAGTATATGTATGCCTTCTACTCCGACTGTAAGTGCAAAATATTCAACATAGTAATACATTCTTATTAGTTATAGGTTTGAGCTACTAATCTAACTTTGTTTCTAAAACTATTCATCTTTTTCCAATAACAGACTTCTTGTTATTTGTATTGATTTGTTTTGATCGAGTACATTTCGTACTCAAATGAATAAATTATTTGATTCATAAAGATATCAATCTTAAACTTATGGTTAATCTTTATTACATCAATTATAAAATCAATAGAGATTAGATCATGCATGCAGAGAGAATCTGCACAACATATGATTATACGTTACGGCACCAAATGATATAAATGAGTGGTCCAACATACACTAAGCTCTAAAGCAAAGTTTTAAATGCAAGCTTTTCTCAATTACTATATTTTTGTAGCATAAATCATACATTCGGCAACTCAAGCTTGTTTAGTTTTTAAGGTATATTCTAACTTTTTGTTTAGAAAAAATATAGAAAAGGCAAAGATCTATATATATATATTAAAATAAAAAAAAAATTAATTATTGCATGTCTTATTATAAACAAAATGTTTACATAAATGCTTGAAAATTTTGATTTTATATTATTTCATTACTCAAATATTAATTACTTAATTATTAAATAAATATTCTATGTAATTCTTTTGTTATTTTTCAAATTTCAGCTAGTCACAAACTTAGTTTTATCAAGCAACACTACTTTAATAAGTTATCTACAAAATTAGGAGCTTTCAACCACCGGTATAATTATAAGCTAAAAGTTGACAGTTATAAACTAGTTTTATTAAACAAACCTTAAGATATACAAGCTTTTGATTATAAATATTATAAGGAATATTAGAATAATTTATTCTAAAAGATATTTGAGGCCTATAAGAAATAGCTTTAGAAATGTCATGCTTGGACCAGCCCTTGTATATCACCTCAAAATATATAACAATAAAACCATAAACATAAGATATAAGTATAAATTGCATTACATCTGAAATGTTTAAATATGATTTTAGTCTCTATAATTATATAATTTTGATTTAGTCCTTGTGTTTTTAAGTTTTTACTCCCTTTTTTTTAGTCCTTTTTGATTTTAGTCCCCATTGTTAACTTGGAAGAAATATGCTAACATGGTGAGACTAAAATATTTGATTTTAGTCTTTATATTTTTTAAATATTTTGTCCCTTCACATTAGCATTTTCCACCTGAAGTTGACAACAATAACTACAATTAGAATGGACTAAAAATGTTGGGACAAAAAACACAAGTACTGAAATAGAGATCAACTATCTTCCACTCTGTTTAGAAATGAATGTTTTGCACGAATTTATCAAGTATAAAAAATTGTTATAAAGAACAAAAACGTCTTAAATATATTTTTAGTCCCTCCAAATATAGGAAATTCTGATTTTATTTCTCAAATTTATTACTTAGTTTTAAGTCCCTACTTTAATAGGTGATTTTATTAAGAGTAAATTACACTGACACCCCCTGAGTTTTAATGAAATTACACAAACCACCCCTCACTTTTCTAAACTTACACAAACCTCCCCTAGTTTTGTACTTTCATTACACTGATCACCCCTGTATAAGAAATAAGTGTAATCTTTTAAACAAAAAATGTGATAAATGCAATTAAGTTAAACAAAACATGATATATTGTGTAGACAAGTCTAAATAATATACAAATTAGTCATTAATTAGTATGAGCGTGTCGAATGTAGTCACATCATCCTAGAGACTAAAACCAAAATTTTGAAATATATAAAGAGGAAAAATTAATAAATAAATTAAAAATGTTAAAACCAAAATTTGTTATATTTTGAGGGATAGTTAACATAAGTAAGAGATAAAATTTAAATGAGGAAACATTACTTTCAATTTTGGTTCCATAAAATACGATTAGATTTGATTCTTTATTTTATATACCACATAATTTACTCCTTTAATTTTAAAGTTGCTTGAACATTACCGGATTAATTTTATTACACACCTAAACTAATCTGATGAGGTTAATTTTTTTGTATTATTAAGGGTATTCTCTCACTTTTTTAATAAGGAACTAATAAGGTGAGAGAAATTTTTTGTTAACCTCATCAATAATGAAATCCAACATAGAAATCATGATAATTTCTTTAAAAAAATATTCTTAAGATATATTCTTATTATCAAGACCCACTACACTATAAAAAATCTTTTCTTTTTTGAAAAACAAGAGACCAAAACTACATGCTCCAATAGGTAGGCATAATATAATGTTTCAAATTTTCATTACTTCTTATATTATAATGTCATTTATTCTCTTTTTTGTTCACACCTTACCCCAAAAATGAAAATATAAACTTAAAAATCATTTAGTTTTCAATCAGAATCAAACATTTTCCCAACAACCCACCCATATGCATGTGCACGAATTAAATAAACTTGTTTTGAAGTGTGTGCTGAATTTGACCACAATGACTTTGAAACTTCAACAACATCTTTTCATTATAGAATAGGGTTAGCTAACACGTTAACGTACGGAATGGTTTCATATGTTGTTAATGAGACAACCTTAAGGACATTGTTCTACAACTAATTAAGTACAAATTAATAAGTGAATCGGTCAAAATTTAAAAGTAACTTTAGGTTCAAAAGAAATTAAAATTGTGTTGAATGATGCTATTGTAAAAATGTTACGTGAGATTAAGCACATTCTAAACTTGAAGAAGAATTCGCTTTCTTTGGGGACTTTACAAGTCAAGGGATTCATCTTTATAAATGATTGGGAAAAGGATACTCTCTACTTGAGTGATATAAGATAGCTGAAAATCATGTTGGACAAGGAGTTTGACATGAAGAATGTAGGGGTTTAAAGAATATTCTTGGAATGAAGTTCAACATGGACATAGGAGTTAGAACACTATGGATTTCCCAACAAAGCTATGTTGAGAAAATTCTAGACAAATTTGAGATGAGTAATGTTAAAATGGTGAGTATTCAATTGGTGAATCACTTCAAGCTTTCTCAAAGCTAGTCTCTAAAGACAGATGTAGAAAAGAACATGTGAAAAGGTACCATATCCAAGTTTATTTGGTTGATTAATGTATGCTATGGTTCACATAAGAACATATTTGGTGCAAATAGTAAGCAAAAGTGTACAAGTACTTGTCGAAAATAGAGAAACAATATTGAGAAACAATCAAGAGGGTATTTAGATATCTGAAGGGAACTAAAAATCTATGTATATATTTGTCAGACAATAGAATAAGCATTTGATTGTTGGTTATGTTGATTCAAACTCATCGACTTGACTATAATCCACAATATAAGTTATCTTCACCCTTCTAGGCTCGCCATTTATACATTCTGTATATTGTTGCATTGTCTAAAATTGAAGTAGAGTATATGACAGGTGGCGAAGCTTCCAGAGATGTCTTATCACTTACGAGGCTAGTAAAGGAGTTAGACATTGATCAATGTGAAGTTCTAGTGCATTATGAAAGTTGGAGTGTTATCTACTTAGCAAAGAATCATGTATATCTTGCTAGTTATGTCCAAACATATTGATGTAAGGTTTCACAAGATCAAAGAGTTAGTATCTTTTAAACACATACTATGATAAAAGATTTAAACTTCAAAAAATGTAAGAATACGTTAGTCAAATTGTTTACCATAGACAAGTCCAGGCACTATATGATCTTGTTGAACATTCACTATTAGTCAAGATGAAGATTGTTGTGCTAATGTTTCATATACAAGTGGAACATGACCATGCCATATAGAGAAAACGAGTCATGATTTTGATGCAACATAAGTTGCTAAGTTGTAGAGGCAACCACGACCAAGTCGTGGGGGGCATCCACGATTGTGTACTCGGAGCGTGGTGTGGCATACATCCATTTATACGATCATGAGGATGATAGTTATGTTGGTAGGCAGTGATAAACGCCCAGATCACATATCGGCCCACAACTATGAACCAAGATTTTCTTTTGCAGAAAATAACAATACAAGTTATGGAGTAGTGTTGATGTGAAAGTTGTAGGGTAGAGAATTATTTATTTATATATATA